>NW_022719802.1:2000495-2006593 GCF_011630105.1 Anneissia japonica
AAAAGCTCACTTATTTCCTAAATAATCCTCTTCAATTCTTTTCTTTTTTCCCTTTTTTTGTTGCCCAAGGGAGGGGTCAGTACCAATGACCCCCTTCCCCAGATCTGCCAATATAAATTGCGAGAAAATGTAACTCGGTCGGGTACTTGATAAACATTCTCTTTCCCATCCTTCTTCCCTCCTTCATTTTTTGCATTTCCGATCATACAAAAATCTCCACACATTATATATTTTTCGCCAAAAAGTGGGGGGGGGGTGGCGGGCCCCCCGCTTCCGCCGGCCATGAAGGCCAAGGGATTCCATTCAACTCAACAATGCCTAAATGCTACTAGGACCTACGTATTGTACTGACTAAAGGCCTATCCACCTCTTGCCTATCGTTGAGTTACAAATCTTAAGTATCTATCATCATTTTAATAATAACAATTTTTTTAACTATGTCACAACACAAACAATTGTTATTACTATATTACAATACCACAAAGGTGAGCTTTTGTAGTAGTATTAATGTATGATAATATTTTCCCAGGTGTCTCTGCCCATGGAGTATTCTTTACTCCATGCTCTGTCCATATTAATGCCAGTTCACAGTGGTTCTCCATTCCGTTGTTCTACAAGAGCAGGAATTAAAATCAAATCACAATTTGTTATTCTCTGTAGGTTAATCACTTCTGTGGCTTAATTATTTGATGTGTTTTTTTGTTTGTTTTTTTTTTAAAGGTAAGAGGGAAACATGGTTTGGTTCCATCAAATTTTATTGAGGAAATCGCTATGTCAGGAAGGAACCATTCAAAGGTAATATTACTATTTTGTTCATCTTCTGCTATGGTATTATAAGTTACATTCCATTGTTGTCTCCTGGAGTTATAGGTTTTAAGATTAGTCAGTGTATCACGTTGCAGTTTTTATACATTTACAACTCCCAGCCCTCATAATTAACGCCACATTCGGCAATGCCGACGTAAATGGCGGCATACAGCCGCCCAACGCCGACGAAAAAATCGCTGACGTGAAGATTTTAGGCATAGCCCAAGCTATACCCAGGCCTACGCTGGTACTAGTTTTACCAGTTGTGGTAGACACGACAGGATCGCTGTAAACACAATATTAAACTTTATTCTTTTATGTTGTATTATGAGTAAAATGTGAATAAAATCAAACTGGATTGTACAGTACGTTTCATGCTCTTATATTGTTTTACCTGCATTTTCGGTCTGACACATTCTTCATGTAAAAATTAGGTCGTACCTCCTAAACTCTGCCTACTAATTGGTAAATTTTTTTTCGTGGGGTCATGGATGGGCAAAATGTGCTTGGCTGTGATGACGTCAGATCGCCCATGTTTCGTAGTGCGTGACAGCTTGCAGACAAGAACGAGCTCAGTGTAATCAGATTAATTTTTAAATAAACAGATTTATTAAAACAAATAAGAAACCCTCGCGGTTTTGTTTTACAGTCAAGTCTAAAAAATTTAAATTTCATTCTCTACCAATTTCCTCCATAATTAGCAACATGTTTTTGAGGAATGAGTGAAGCCATGCATTTGTAATTTACACTGATAAATCACATTCAAATTAAACATCTACTGAAAAATAGTCAGCTGTCGTAGAAACTTGCTTTGGGTTCCGTCTTCATTTCAGGTTGATTGCAATCGATTTTTAAGGATTAGGCAAGGCGATAATGCACTTTATAAACAATATTAAGGCGTAACTTTCAATTTATGTAACAACGTTTAGGCCTACCGGTGTTTCGTTTTAATTAATAGACTCTGTGGCAACACTACTGGGACTGAGCTAACTGTACGATGCGTCATAACCGTCGCGACGGTTCATTCAGTGATTATTGCGTTATTTCGTCTGGAAAAATCATTGTTTGTTAGCTATTAACTGTTTTTTCGGTTTGTAGAATTTGATTTTTATGCTCTGGACCTAATTAAAACATTCGGAATTCAGAGGATTCCACTGTATTTTATTTTTGTAGTTTCATTTTATTCATCATCATAAAATAAACATTGTTCAACATTTTATCCATAATTAGTTGTGATTTGAACATAGTGCATAGGCTAGGCTTTCCAGCTTAATTGGGTGACTTGAAAAGACATCCATCACTGCTACAACAGGTCAGCATGGATTGATTTCAGGGTTGTAGGCTGAAACTAAAAACTGCCGGCGTCAATTTCATAGCGCCGGCGATTTTCTTCTCTTTTTTTTTTTGCCGACATACTTTTTTTATAATTTTGAGGGCTGCAGTAACTCAACTCCATGAAAGCACCCCATTCGAAAGAAAACTAAATGAAATAACACTGAAATAAACGGAAACTAATACTCTGTGCCTTTATGAAGCTGACAATTGATTCATTGTTCAGCAAGACAGAAAAAGAATTGTAAAAGAAATAAGAATTTTAAAATACAACCTTTGTTGAGTTTTTATATGTAGTTTGAAAAGGACATTTGGAAATTTATTACTTTTTTTCAAAGACAGAAAATTTATAGTTCTGAACTAGACAAAAGAGCAAAGTTGATTATAGTGGTTAAACAGATATAACTTAGCTTGCTGAACCAGTTGTTGATTCATAATATAAAAAAACAGAAGCTGATAATGCTTTTTCCATTTGGCTTATCAATGGTTTTGAATACCATGCTGGTTATTAGCTTGTTTGTGTCTTTGTTCGATCAATGCACTTTAGTTATCGAGTCTCTTCACCTACCAAGTTTGGCACGGTTTGAGTGATGTGGCAAGTATTTCCAATGATGTGAAAGAATAATTTTGATTAATTTTTTTATAGGTGTATACAACCTTTTTTAACTTTTGAGTAGAACATGCATTGTCAGTACAGGTTAGTTGAGCGAGCCATGGCCCATGGGGACAACCTGTCTCTGCTAGGTTCAGGGAGAGGGACAAAGATCAGTTCTGTTGGGCTAGAAGACTAATTCTTGTAATTTATTTGTAACCATTCTCTCAGTTGTTACAAAGGATAGTATAGCTGAGATGTAACAGGTCATAGTAATAAATGTTTTTTTTTATATTGCAGAGGAAACGAAGCAACAATCGTAGCAACAAATCAAGTGAACAGACGCGTACTTCTGAAGCTCGACGATCACATAAAACTCTTCCAATACCTTGTAAAAAAGACTCAAGTGTTACAAAACAGAGGAACCTCCAACCGGAACAAAATATATCTAGTTACAAGCAGTGGTGATTATCAAGCATATTATTTTTAAGTACTGTAAGTGTATTACAGTTTAAAGCTACATGAATAATCATTTTGAGCCAACTTTGATGGCTGTGGTGGATTTTAAACTACAGTGGTGGTACTGAGGTTTTTCTCCTTCAGGTTCTTGCCATATTTAGGTCTATTTTCATTCATCTATGCATGCTGAAAATTTAAACATCCAGGTAGTTCTCTTCCTGATAGGGTGTGAAGTACTGTAGTATGTACCAACATTTATATGTGCTCACTATTGTACACTTACCATAGAAATGATAATAGAGAATATTTTAAGGTCACAAAAAAACATTACAGATATTTTTTCTTTTAAATTGTACAATATTAATCATTAATGTTTTTTTACAATCATGTTGATAAAAGTGTGCTGGAATTTATATATATTTATCACTAAATTATGATGGGAAAATATTAAACAACTTCAAATTACTGAAATGATAATGATCAAGGCTTTGATATGCAATTTATATATATAACTTAAATTTAGAAAAAAAATTGGCAACCAAGTTAGAACCGAGATATCAGTTTGTGTTTAACTCACTTCAATATAAAATTGTTTAGGATTTTAAAGTATGGACTATTTATTGTAAACAGTACATGCATTTATCATCAACATAATTGGCTTTTCCTGGATTAGCAGAAAAATTCATAAACTTTTACGTCAATGAAATTTTCGTTTTCCAAAGCATATCAAACTAGCTACAGCTAACACGAAATTAAGGTAAAACGTATGAACAAGGTAGGCAAACTAAAATTGCACTGAACTCTGCAGAGGCGGGTTCTTTAGTGTAACACTAAGAACTCTCAACATCACTCTAGCTATTAACACTGCAGCCATAGTTTGAGTCTCACTGACATTGACTCAATAAACTAGGTACTGTAGTGTGTTCAGTGCTTTTGGGTCATAAGTACAATTACATCTGGTTTTCTGAAGAAATTTGGTGTGCTGGAATTAATATCTTAGAATTTTGTTCATAATTAACTTTCAGAAAACAGTTGCTGTACCAGAACCAGTACTGGTAGCAATACCAATATCAAACATTGGCTAGTGTTTGGTGATCTTTAAGGTCTGTCCACACTACATGGACAGTCATCTTGATTTGTCCATATATGGCTATAATGATGTCATTTTACACCCATATATATGTATTTGTCACTTAAAAACCTGATTGTGTAAACAGATTTTTAGCTTCAAGAACCTAATATAACATATAACTTTAAGTAAATTAATTTTTGTGTTGTTTTGAAAGATCATGTGTAATGCTCTGTCCAAACAATCAAATTTCATTTGACAACGATTTGGGGAGGGTTTCTACCTTAGAAATGCCCGAAATCATAAGCTTTGAAGGCTGATTTCTCAAATATAGTTCTTTAAAGAACTGTATGTTTAAACTTCTGTAACTTCATAATGAAATGTCGGATTTAAATGATTGTCTTACCATTTTATATGTCTCATTTTATTGTTAAACCCTGTATTAATAACTAAAAATGTTTTTTTGCGACGAATGACTGGTTTGGCTTGACTTTGCCACATATTAGGCCAAAAACAAAATTGTTTGTTTGCCCTTCTCCACCCGCCCCTAACTCACTGAAAGAAATAGGGGCGGAAAAACAAAAAACATTTTAAAAAAAGGTGGTTTTTTTTAGCTTTTTTCTTTACAAAAATTTAAAAAATGTGAGTGAATTTATCTTTATTTTTTGCCAGATGCCCTACAAATTAATCTAAAGTTCTAGGCCTCTGGGTTATATTTATTCCATCTGATGAGTATTTAAAAAAAATAAATTAATTTAAAAAAAACTTTTTCCACCCACCCATATTTATCATTTTTAAAAAAAAGAAGAACAAACAAACAATTTATTTTTATTTGGCCTTATGTTGCTTTATAGTTTGACCCAGAATGATTGACACATTGTAAAATGCAAATACAACACAAATGTTTACTGAAAGCTATTTCAAGCAACACGTCTATGGATTACTATTGTTAGTTACAAGAATGAATTACAGAATAAACATATTCACAACAATGGAGATGACAACTATGACTTTCTAACTACGGAGGTATCTATGTTCCAATTTAATTATAATTTAATTTTCTCATTAATATAAATATGAACTTTTAAATCATCTTGAGACTTTGCATTCCATGGTAGCTTCGTTTTGATATGGTTTATCTGTATAAATATATAGTTAAAAATATACGATATAATACGTTTTATTCATAAGGTAGATTAATATATTAAATCATCAATTGATGCAATGTAATGATGTGCACTACTCTCGCGTATGCTTGTGGGAATGACACATTAGCAAAACACAAACCTGGGAAAGGTTTTTGCCACACGTTTGTTTTTTTAAGAACATGTGATTTACCGGTTTGATACTATAGGAAGTGGTATCTTTACAAATTGAAGAATCTCGTATTGGGAATTAAAAACTAAACAAAAATTGAAAACAGTGTGTTCGACCCTCATTTCATTCATTCATGAATAATGAATACCGTAATGATTCAAGGTTTTGCATAGTCCGATCATACAACTGCCATCGAGGAGGTGAGTAATATTTTCTGTTGCTCGAAGTTGGTTCCCTTAAAGGACCTTTATTTATTCGGTATAAAAGCATGAAGTTACAAACAACAGCCAAGGCTGGAATGGTTTGTATTACATATTACAAACACAAAAACATTCAATAAAAAAAATACATCAATATTTAAAAATTTATATAAAAGGATAACAATTTCGAAAATTATTAAAAATATAAACATACATCAACGGCTGAGGCTATCGGCACTGCCGCAGTGCGAAAAAAAGCTGCTGTTTTCTATCGGCACTGCCGCAGTGCCAAAAAGCTGCTGTTTTCTATCGGCACTGCCGC
>NW_022719802.1:2006902-2007198 GCF_011630105.1 Anneissia japonica
CATATACACATATAAAAATAAAAGAAACATAGGTAGAAACAAAATTTTTAATAATAAAAATGGGGATATGCAAGGTAAGAGAAAATCAGGTAAGATTAAGCAGGAATTATTGGTGAGGATTTGAAATAGAATGCTTAAAATTTGAAAGTGTCATAAATTTAAAGTTGGTTTTAATATCATCCGGGAGTTTATTCCATAATTTAGTAGAACGGTAAACAAAAGTTCTTTTACCTTGCATATTATTCCAGGTGTATTCAATAAGAGTGTTTTTACTTTGACTGCGGGTACAATGCGTA
>NW_022719802.1:2007513-2012244 GCF_011630105.1 Anneissia japonica
TGAATTACACCAACGTCATCTATCGATAAAAACATCGATTCGATTAATTAACAGCAGCTTTTCGCACTGTGACAGTGCCGATAGAAAACAGCAACTTTTTGGCACTGCGGCAGTGCCGATAGAAAACGGCAGCTTTTTGGCACTGCGGCAGTGCCGATAGAAAACAGCAGCTTTTTTTGGCACTGCGGCAGTGCCGATAGCCACTGCCTACATCAATTCAATATTCGAAAATCTATATAAAAATATTACGATTATTATTGCAACAATTAAATTGAAAAAAACTACATTAACAACTACTTTAAAAAGAAAATGAGTGAAATTGGAGTATTAAATGTGTTATAGAAAAGTCTCATTCATTGGAGGTTATTTCAATTTGTTTGATTTTTGTTTAATACTTACAGTCATCAAGTGATGATGTTTAGCCTGTATTCAATTCAATTCAATTGAATACTAATACGCAATTGTGTATTTAGTGTCCTCGGGAATCAATATTTTGTTTCATACACAACACAGTGTGATATTGTATTAGCTTCAATGAATTCTGTTTACGATAATATTGAGGGATTGACAATCAATTCAAGGTTAGCAAGGTTACAGATCATGGCTACCGATGGCTATCATTCACATCATTGCCTAACAAATTGAATCATGCAGTGGCCTACATACAATTTTAACGCATAAGACCACTCTTCCCCCTTCATGCAATATAAGGGCTCACGCAATGGCGTAGTCAGAACATTTCTGTAGGGGTGGGGGCAGTGTGGGTCTGTGATATTATGTGGGGGGACAAGTGTTCTGATCGAAGCGAAAAACCAAATGCGGGGGGGGCCAGGGGCTGCGAAGGGCTATATATGGCTATATAAATGGCTATCTTACGTGACCTCAGCCTGTTTGCTCTCAAATAATAATGTATAAATTAAGTGAAATTTCTATGTAATTAAAGAATCAAAATGAACATATTGTTTTATAGCAGTTTATTCATTATACAGAACATTTTAAACCATGATGAAACTATTGAAATGTTGTATCTTAACACGAATTACAGTTAAATTTTAGAAACATGAATAACCAGGAATGGGATTGTGCTTTAGCCATTGTGTTGCAACAAGACAAGTGTGTAGAGAATACTGTGAGTTTGTATAAATGCCTGTGATTGCCATTATGTATAGACCTAATGTACTGTAAACTAAAACAACACAATATAGCCTAAATTTGCAAGTCAAAACTACAAACTGGTTGAGCTGAATTCGAGAAACCATCGACATGTAGAAATGTCGATGTACCTCATTAGCCACCTCACCGGGGGACCCCCGCCCTTTGGCTACGCCCTGGGCTCGCGCATAATGGAGCAAATTCTTAAGCTAGATATTAAGTTGCACCGCCTTATACATTTACACTTATATTACTCAGAAATTTCTAAAAACACGTCGGTCCAGTTAAACATGATTAGTTTTGGCGATATTTTAAGCCAAATAAACTCAAAATGAAGAGAATCCAAGTAGTTAAAAATCACCCCTCAACTGATCATCGAGCCCTCCACTTCCCCCATCAGCACCCTCCCCCATTTCAAGACTTCTAGATACGCCACTGAGCAAAGGTTAACTCCTGATACGAAATTTCACGCAAAAGTTTTTCCCGTGTTTGTTGTTTAAAAGGTGTGTTTAACATTAAAAATACTTTGGTATTTAATATTTTGTATGTCGGATACATCAAAATCACAAGTGTATTTCAAAGCATCAACAAAACAAAAACTTTTCGAAGGAGAAGCCGAAGACTCCCCCACCCCATATCTAAAATTTGTCTTCCAGCGACAAAACAAACTAGCTCTCTTCTCATGACCCCTCCCACCATGGGGTTAAACTCTGGATCCGCGCTTGACATGTATTTAAGAGAAGTGCTTAAAAAAGGTATATTTACAGTATATTTATTTATAGAAAATAATGTTGCATACTAGAATTATCAGGAATAAATTTGATAAAGGCATGTTTTTGTCTTGGCTTGGTAATTTAGTGAAGAAGTGAATATATGTCCTAGGCAAGTGTAGGCTTATAGAACCTTTAGTCTGATTTTCTGCAAAAGCTCACTATGAGTGATTGACCTACTTGATTTTGATAAAATGTAAGCCCACTATAGACACTAAATTTCAACTGAAGGAAAAAATGCATCCTAATTTCTTAATCAGTCATTATAAATTTTACGCTGAAGAGAAGAAAATAATGTAAACTATCATTAACGGTTCCTGAGTCATGCGAAAGAGAGAGTAGGTTGGCACCTTTTTCCTATTCCAAACCTAATTAAATTGTGGTCTGTCAAAAAGTGGTCAGGTTGAAACCTGACAAACCGTACCGGTGGCACGGCCCTGATTAACCGTCTTTTATCCAAATTAGTGGTCGCAAATGTTCGGGTTACTTGTACGTTTGATCAAATGGTGGGCATACTTAGTCCTAACAGTTGTTCAAATTAGGGGTGTTTGAAGAAACCATCAGGAATGTAGCATTTTTAAATAATAATGATAGGCTATGATATAAGTCTCTCGACATCTCCCAATTTCTCCTCGTTCTCCACACCTCATTATACTTATTTGTCACCTGCACAAATGTTCACTTTTTTCATGAACAATATTGACTATACCTAGTCATGCTTTTCCATAATGCCTCGTCATTTTGTTCCACCCCGTATTCGAACCCATGCTTTAATAATAACCCACCTTAAAGGCTCCGGAGGAAAAAAAATGTTCGATAATAGAACTGATTTTTCTATATAAAAAAAAAATAAGTTTCATCAAAAACTGAGCAACGGTGAATGAGATACAGATTTTTAAATATTTACCCCCGTTTTTTCCCCAGTTTTTAAATATTAAAAAATCTGTATCTCGTTCACCGTTCCCCAGTTTCGTCAAACAACTTTCTACAACATTATATGGGCCTGTCAGGAAAAATTTGATCCGGGGCAAAAATCGGTCCTGGACCGATTTTGGCTTCATAATTACTTGCCAAATGAGTCCACATAAGCCAAAATCGTCCGCTGAAATTTACTTTGCTGCACAGCAGACTTGGAAATATATTACGTCCGCAATGGTTTTGGCGGAAAGAACAATTCCTAAGCTTTTACAGACGCGCATATGCTAGCCAATCACAATGATGTCCCTAGCTGAAGTCTTAATTTGCATACATCACAGTATAAGAGTTTAAGATCGGAATGTACTTGTGTTGATAGTAGAGCAGGGTTGCCATTTGGCCTTTTTGACGGCCAGATTCCTCAAATCTGGCAGTATAAAAATTTGCCTGGCCGTAACGTTTGAAAAGTCACGGCCAAACTATATTTGGCCGAATTTTTGAATCTACATTTTTTTTTTTTCAATACAGGCTTAGTGTTTTGGATTGTGTTGTTTTTGTTAGCTTAAATTCTATATTTGATTCTAATCACAGTGGCGGATCCAGGTTCAACTATTATTGTGTATGTTTTAAAACACTTCATATCATCATAACTTCATAATTACATTTTAGATTCAATTCACTGCAAGTAGGTCGATGACTGTTCTATTATTGAATGGTAATTGTTATCATCGTGATGGAATAGACAATACCTGGATTTTCGTCAGGAGAATCAGTTAGGGCCTGTATGTATTTTGCCTAACCTGACGGTGAAAATGTATTGAATACTCAGTGCGTGATTCACTAATACACTTTTTAAAATCATATTTCTAAAGCAATAAAATATCGTCACGCACATTTGTATTTGTGGTATTTTAAAGTTGGTTCAACTATTATTGTGTATGTTTTAAAACACTTCATATCATCGTAACTTCATGAATAAATTTTAGATTCAATTCACTGCAAATAGGTCCATGATTGTTCTATTATTGAATGGTAATTGTTATCATCGTGATGGAATAGACAATACCTGAATTTTCGTCAGGAGAATCAATTAGGGCCTATATGTATTTTGCCCAACCTGTCGTGAAAATGTATTGAATACTCAGTGCTTGATTCACTAATACACTTTTTGAAATCATATTTCTAAAGCAATAAAATATCGTCACGCACATTTGTATTTGTGGTATTTTAAAGTTGGTTCAACTATTATTGTGTACGTTTTTAAACACTTCAGATCATCATAACTTCATGGATACATTTTAGATTCACTTCACTGCAAATGGGTCCATGATTGTTCTATTATTGAATGGTACCGTAATTGTTATTATCGTGATGGAATAAACAATACCTGGATTTGCGCCAGGAGAATCAATTAGGGCCTATATGTGTAATTTTGCCCAACCTGTCGTAAAAATGTACTGAATACTCAGTGCGTGTGAAAACACTTGCAAAAAATATTTGCAAGTTGTTCTCTCCAGTGGGACTCGAACCCACGTTCTCCAGATCACTAGCCTGGCATCATGCATTTAGACCACCGAGCTTGCACCTGATGGCCAGGGTTGAATTCGAGCCAAAGCAAGCAGCGAGTACTATTTTTGCAAGTGTTTTCACATGTACTGAGTATTCAGTACATTTTCACGACGGGTTGGACACAATTCCACCTATATGTTCTATTGATGTTGTCAATATTATAATATATCATAGATTCATGAAATGCTTAATAGGCTCTAAACGATAACATGACTTGACCATAGTTTGTTCTCAATATTTTTTTATTTTTTAAACAAAATATTTTTTAGATATTTCTGAGCGTTAATGCCGTACCGTATCTGTTTTAAAAAGCCTCAGAATAGCC
>NW_022719802.1:2013187-2015418 GCF_011630105.1 Anneissia japonica
TAAACGGAACAGTAGAGAAAATGCAATCAGAATGACAAAATGAACTAAGTATCGATTCTATATTGTTTGCATTGTGTGGCCGTTTATTGTTTTTGTTTATCTCGTTTTCCTATTACTAATTATATATATATATAATTTTTATATACAGTATTATATATATATATATATATATATATAAACACGTAGGCCTATATCTTGATATATATAAGGGGAGACGGTCAAAACATCTGTGAAAGGGTTTTTTTTTAAATCTGCGCTAACCATAACACAATGAGTGGTTAGTAATCGGTCCGCAAAGTTCGAACCACCAATTAAAACTATGACTGAAGCCTTAATTTGCATACATCACACTATATAAGAGTTGAGATGGGAATGGGTATGGCTTTAGTTAATAGGAGATCATTAGTGAATGTGGAGGAATAATGAAAGACTAGGCTCGAAAGTACAGATATATACCAGGTGTTAAAAACATTTTACATTCTCAATATTGCTACAGTACCTCCCTGTATTTTTGTGTGTTCTTATGGATGCAGTGCATTTTAAATGATGACCACACATACGCATATATATTTATATACAGTAAATAGGTTTTGTGTTGGAGTGAGTAACCATGGGGTATGTGTGCTGGCAGAGTAGTGTAGTTAGTATTGGGTTTTACGAGTGAGCAGTAGTATTAATAGTGTATTTTATATTGGATTTCATATGATTTGCTTGCTGTTTCATTTTGTAGCTGAAAGAACCTGGGTGGAGATTATTATTATTATTGTAGGCCTATATAGAGAGCTACATATACACAATATGTCCATATATCCAGTTAATGTTTCCCACTGCAGTACTTTCCTGTACTCTCTGGACGACCGAAAATAACCTCTGAGGCGTATTAGGCGACCAATTATTTCTTTTTCTCTTATTTGTATTTATTTTTTTTTATCAGGGACAAGAATAAACCACCATACCCCCTTCTAAACCATGCCTGTTATATATTTGGTAGAAAGAGGGAGTGGGGTGAATGTGTGTTGAATAATAATATACTGTATACAACGATATTCCCTGCTGTTGGATCATTATTTTTTCCTTATTTTTAGCAGCTTAATTGATGGATATCGACTTACTAAAATGTCAAATAATTATATCTTCCTTGTAAGGTGTACATCACCCTGACCTGAAAAAAAAGCACAATCTTTCTTTCACTTTTTGTACTCTACTAACTAAACCGAGCCTGCTATCAAATGAATTCCTTCGCATACAGCTGCTGGAGCCTTATATGCGGCGATGTATGCAAAATAGGCTCAAAATTGGACTTCACCCATCACCTTCATTTTCATTGGTCGTTCAATTTCTAATTTCCCACCAAAAGATTTTTCCCTCAAAATCTATGCGGACCGATAGGTAAGCACTCACTATGCTGTACAGTAATTGGTTGTGTACGAACTCGTATAGGTGTAGGCGGATCGATTTAGGCTAAGCCAAAATTTGTCCAGGCCGGACCAATATTATCTAAGGAGGACTGATTTTAGCCGGCCAAAATCAGTCCCCCGGACAAATTTTAGCGGCTAAAATCGGTCCCCCGGACCAATTTTGGCGTGACAGGCCTATAAAAAAATTTTTCCTCCGGAGTCAGACTTTAAAGTTAAAAGTTAGTAATAGTGACCCACTTCTCTCATAGTAAACCCATTGTGTGGTTATTATTGGAATGCTGAAACTATATACACAATTGATATGCCAATAAATAACAATTCAAAGCCACACATTTCCATGGGGATTTACACAGATTGGGCTAGTACTTTAAAGCGATGAGCGCGTTCGAGCGGCGAAAATCATTTGTACGAATTACCACTTGGACGTATTTCACTTGTTTGTCGCCCTCATTCAAATGCTGCGTGACGAAGTTAAGCGCGTTAGGGCTTGCTGCTAAATAATTACTGTGTGGATAAATTATATAGAGTACTATAAGCATAGAGAAAATAGAACAGAAGGAGTAACATCGACCGAAGATCAAAGGTACAGACCTCCTCGCCGCGATCGTAATTATCTCACCGTTACGTAACCTACTTGACAACAAGATAAGCTGAAATCGACAAACGCGCATGCGTCGATAACTCTTACAATCATAACATAGCAACGTATCGCGAGCGAGATCGTCGTGATTGAAATATCGATTTAGGCCTAGGCCCTAAGCCTTAATTCTGTCTCTTATACACATCTTGTTCAATAAGATGTCAATTTGCAAG
>NW_022719802.1:2015914-2017994 GCF_011630105.1 Anneissia japonica
TCGGTGAATACATAACCTCCTTGGTGGCGGTAGAAATCGTTGCTATTATCCAAATAATACACAAAACAATTAAAGCATAATCATGAATCAGTAAAGAATAAAACAACAATACAGCGCAGAATAGCATGACCGGACGCACTCTTAGTGAAAAAGTTTTCCTCCATTAGTGGAAAAGGAAGGGCGCCTTTTGCGTCTGGATATACTTAGCAACAGAAGGGCGCCCTGTACGTTGGGCACGAAGTATAGGAAACTTGCGTGGTTAAAAAGAAGGGCGCCGCATACGTTGGGCACAACTTCCGCCTCATTTTTACAATGCGAGAACTCTATCTTGTATTTCTAGTATCTTTGCTAGTAACTATGCTAGTAACTCTGCTCGAATTGCCATCCGCTCGAGTTTTTTTTCTCGAGATTTGTTGATTATTTGTAAAATGTTATTTGTGTGGTTTCTCAGTAAGCATCGTTCGTGAAAATACTAGGCATGGGTTAATTACGGGCGTTATTTTATTTTCTCTAAAGGATTAATGATGGACAGTTATAGTATAGGCCCTATTCTAATTAGTTCTGACTCAGAAGAAAATGATGATGATAGTGATGATACGCCATTGTATATAAGCGATTCGCCACAGACGCCGTGTGGAGTAGCTAGGCCTAGGCTACCAAACAGGCCTAACTTTAGGATCGGTGAGAAGAAACGAGCTAGACCCAAGTCTGTTCCTAGGCCTTTTATTATTCCTGGGCCTGCTATCATTATTAGCGATGATGACAGTGATTCATCGCCTTCCCGGGAGGAATGTGTATCATCACCGGATTCGACAAAAGTAAGTTTATTAAAATAAATAATATGTTAGGCCTAGGCCTATAATAAAACATAATATAATTAATAATACAAAAGTGGTTATTCGCATGGTAGACCGTGCAAATAAGCTCTTATGAGTCTTATTCGCACGGTAGACCTAACCAATCAGCATTTAAGGTTTCATGACGTAACGGCTGTCATACCGTGCGAATAAGTTCTTATTCCCAATTCGCACGTTACATCGTGAATTAGGCCTAACTATATTTAACACGGTATCGTCTCAAAAGGTTCAATGACCTAAATATTTTACGAGATACTTACTTAATTTGTTACAAGAATACCTAATTGAACCGAAATACCTTTTCAAATAGAACCTAAACAAACATTGTCTACCGTGCAAATAGTAAATAATACATTATTCGCACGGTAGACGTAGCCAATCAGCATCGTAAAATGTAATGACACTGTCTTTAAAAAAAGCGCCAATAAAAGCTTTCTTCTTTGTTTGCCTTCTGGTTGTTCACAATCACAAAAGCAGCCATGAAAGCCTGATGTCAGTGATGGTCGGTCAGGCATTTGGTGACTACATGATCATTTGTGGATTACTTTATAGAAATTTCAGGATGAAAACAACCTTGTTGTAGAGTACTGTACATACAAAAATCTTTCGACAATTATCACAGCTCCCATGGTCTCTGAGCGCTATGTGGTTTGTGTATATTAGGCCTACTACAATCAATGTATCCAGTAGCATTTCGAAAACACTCCCACACATTGGAAAAGGTCCAAAAGGCAGTGAAGAATGTACATCAATATAAATCTTCCAGTACAGTATATAGTACATATATTCAGTGGCGGATCCAGGATTTATGGTAGGGAGGGGTTAGGAGAGACTTTTAGAGATGTGTGAGTCTACAGGTGGGCTAAGTGCAGCACGAGCAGCCCACAAAATTAAAACCCTATTAAAACTACACATGAATTCGAGTAATTTTGCATCAGTTTGGCATCCTCTCATCCTCCTCTGTTCCAATTCCCATCATGGTTGGTCAAAAACGGCAAGACCAAAACGGCAATAGGCCTAAGTCAAAACGGCAATAAACCAAAATTTATAGGCCTACTGTACGTTTATTTTTATCAAAACTATATTTATATTTCCAATAATTTGTGTATTTTGATATGATACCAGCAGAGACGATAGCTAAATGGTGACATGTGCAGGGGTGGCGCCAGAAACACATCTAGATGTGTATAAGAGACAGAGGTAGGAGTTTATAAACATGCCTT
>NW_022719802.1:2018227-2050493 GCF_011630105.1 Anneissia japonica
GTTTATATTGTAATATGTTATTGCTCTTGGGTAATAATAATATATCATACAAATTCAATAGTAAAAATATTGGGGGAATTACAATGTAAACATTTAAATAGTTGTAACTTCAAAATGCCGACAAAATAAGGCTAAACAATTTATGTCATAAAAGTAAAAATGCGTGAAAGAAAAAAATAATAATATAACACTTTAAAGAAGAAGAAGAACAACAACAACAATAATAATAATAATAATAATAATAATGATAATAATAATAATAATAACATGCATTACAATTCAATAGTAAAAAGACTGCAATAAAAGCAGTGTACATTTAAATTTACAACCTTAAAATACAGATAAAATGAGGCTAAACAATATTATGCCATGAAAGTGTAAAAACGAGGAAAAAATAATAATAAATAACACTTTAATATAATATAGGCCTAGTCATGTATGTGTAAAAAAAAAACATACTAACAAAAAACAAAACACGATTCATTCTTGGCATTGATTTTGCACCTTTGCCGTTTTGGTCTATGCCTATTGCCGTTTTGGTACTGTCATTGCTGTTTTGGTCTATTGCCGTTTTGGTACTTATTTTTGCCGTTTTGGTTTATTGCCGTTTTTTTCGTTGCCTTTTTGGTTTTTTGCCGTTTTGACCTGCTCCCTTCAAAACTTCAGCCATCTTTGTTTGAGTACTTCAACAACCAATTGAATTGGATTTCTCACGTCATTCTGAAAGAAAACTCAAATCCTTGTAAGCAGCTCACCTTCTACGAAGCCAAGACCACTACACTCAGAAGAAGACCAAAATCATTTACAGAGCTGTGTCTGTGAGTGGCCCGGGTGAGTGGATGTTCAAGATCTCACTCAGTACATATTCAAGACTCATTCTGCAATAAATTGTTGTGGAGAAGGTTGACAGAATTAGTAATTTTGCAAAAAGTGTTAAGGAAATAGTGATTCTTCAAAATGGAACTGGTTATTCTGCATTAGGTTTTATTATTCATAACTGAATCTGCAATAACTTGACTGAGGAACTGGTGAATCTGCAATATAGTTTGATTGAAGAACTAGTGATTCTGCAGGTTGATTGAGAAACTGGTGATTCTTGTTGACGAACTGTTAATTCTTCAATCCTGAAGGTTGATTGAGGAACTGGGGATTCTGCATAAAGTTGATTGAGGAACCTTGGACATTCTGCAATAGTTTGATTGAAGAACTAGTCATTCTGCGATATGTTGATTGATGAACTGGTGGTTCTGTGAGGTTGATAGAATAACTGGTGAATAATTGAGGAACCGGTGATTCTTCAATAGGTTAATTGAGGAACTGGTGATTCTGCATAGGTTGATAGAAGAACTAGTGATTCTGCATGATTTAGAAACTGGTGAGTCTGCAAAAAGTTGTTCAGGAACTGGTGCTTCTGCTGTAGGTACAAAAAATGATTTCAAATCCATTCTTTAGTAGGTACATACAATAGCTTATTTTCTCTTTGATCGTCACTTCAGATGAGGAACTGGAGATTGTCTGTCTAGAATTGTTGCAGAGAAACTGGTGATTCAACAATAGTTTATTGCTGATGAGCTTGTGATTCTCCAAAAAGTTGTCAAGGAACTGCTGATTCTGCAATGGGTTATTGTGGAAGTAGTGATTCTGCAAGGTTGTTGAAGAACTCCTGATTCTGAGAGAGCAGCTTAGCTCAGTCGGCTAATCTGGGGGTAGCCACTGTGTGTGCGCTGAACCATGGAGATCCATGGAGATCTCTAGGTCTCCGGTTCAATTCCTATCGGTGCTTCTCCTTATGTTTCAGCTAGAGGGCTGAAATACAAGTTTACAATAGCGCACCGTCTTTCGGATGAGACGTTTATGCCGTTGGTCCCGTGTGCATTTATGGCCCATGTGCACGTTAAAGAGCACAGTACACTCTTCGGAAAAGAGTAGGGCATTGTCTCCCGGTGTACTGTCCAATCACCACCAGAAGGACCCCACTGGAAATAAGTCTTCTTCTAAACTTTCGTGGGCTATCCTTGGTGTTTACACCGAATAAATCCAATCCAAATCCAATTCTGCAGTTTAGGTTGTTGAGGAACAATGACCATTCAACTACATTGATGTGATTGGATACACAACAACAATTTGAAAATGTACCAAATCCAATGTAGACTCCTGTTCTTGTGTTTAGTGGAACTCTATCTTAGTTGTGGTTCCAAGATGATGATGATCCCTTCATATCAGTGATTCCTAGTTATCAGATATATAAACAGTAAGTTACAGAGATTGATAGCCTATACTGTAGGCCTCTCACAAAACTTCTGCATCTTTACATTGGCAAGTTCATGTAAAGTGGTCTGTAACTCTGAAATGATGTTTTTTTTAAAATTTATTTTAATGCTCATATTGTAGTTGTCTTTGTTGATAGGCTGATTGAGTTTGAGGAGAAAAAAAAAATTCAAAGAGCAGCTTGATAGCGTCTGTGTAACCCTAGAGTACAGTAGCTAAATTCATAAGACATTGCATGGAGGAATGATAAGATAGGATATATTTGATGGCACCACAGTATGTACACTAACTACTTTTACTACATGTGTATTTCACAATGTAATATGCTTGAACAGTTGGCCACCTACTTGCTCCATGCAAATATCTAAACAAATTAAACAGAATGAAGTTTCTGTGTACTGCTCAAATGCACCTATTGAAGATTTTGCACTTTGTTCACATGTGCTGCTAATCCTGTGTTATAAAAACATTGCTCTTCCTCTTTTGTTCAACCATGGAGGAAGAGGTGAGTCATCAACAATCATACAATAAATTACAGATTTGTAATGTGAGATGTGAGAATCGGCATGCTACACAAATATTCAGTTGTTTTACCAAGGAAGAGGCCAAAATACTTTAATAGTTCACAAGGCCACTTTCAAGCCTTATCCATTATAAACTTAAGCAGGAATGTTAGCTCTGTTCTTACTATTTTTACTGTACAAACCAAACTACTGTACATAGGCCGCACTTTCAGATTAAACAATTCAAAATAGAGGCAGCCCATGGAGAGACTTTCACAGATTGAGGGTTTAGGCCACAGGTAACAAAAAAATATAATTTTCTTTTTTCTCCATTTTTTTATAATTTAGAACCTGCCTTGAATCCGCCACTGGGCCGGGGTGTCTGAGAGTGAGAGATTGTTGGCTATGAAACCTAATTAGGCCAAGACCCTATAGTTCAAAAATATGTTGATTGAGTGACCTTGAATTCAAAAAGTCATACAGTAATATTGCTTGTGCAATACTGTACAACTTTTTTTATCATAATGCATCCATTGATTTATGCAGGGAGATATAATTGTACACGCATTCACCAACATTTTACAAAATATCTATATATAGCCAACATTATCTCAAAGGGACTCATCCTCACTACCATGAAATTTATATTTGATTAATTCTGTCCATGTATCACTGTACATATTAGTAATGTAATTAGATGTACTTGTATAATTTTTTGTCCCAGTGTACAGACTTGTTGATAACAAATACAAATAGCAACAAAATCAACAAAGTTATCATCTAATCAGTGTTTGACTATCCTGCCTTTGAAAGTAAAACAAACAAAAGATAGTGAATGACCACTGATCCAGTCATAATCATATCTCCATGATAAACCAAAACCAACATTTTAATCAAAGCACAGATCCAACCATAGAGAAAATAGAACAGAAGGAGTAACATCGACTTTATCGCTTATCTTTAATCCAATTAAACAGTCAGCTAGTGCCTATTAAATTGCACTACGGCCACCCGCGGAGCTTATCACAGCACTATCTCTTTGTACACACAGCTCCTCGCCGCTTAAGTGTAAACCCCTATAGACGCTCTGAAAAGATAGTGAATGACCACTGATCCAGTCATAATCATATCTCCATGATAAACCAAAACCAACATTTTAATCAAAGCACAGATCCAACACACCCACTAATTGAATTTAACATGGGATTACACAATTGGTGTAACTTTAGCATTCTGGCCTACTGTAGGACAGACCTAGGTTGATATGCTACAGTAGGATAGAATTGCCCTGCAACTCATTGTCGGAGAACAACTAAGAGCCCAATCATACTTTGTCGGCCGACTCAAACTACCATTTCCATTCACAGTTAGTATTGTAAGTCAGCCCATGTCTGCCCTACAAACATTCACACTTCTCCTTTGGGCCTGGTCGATGAATTGAAGGACAGGAAGTTTAAGGCGATTGCATTACATGATGGTGGAATGGTAAATCCCAACCTATAGTAGCATAAACACATGGAATTCGCACAAAACATGAACCTAATTTCAATTATTGTCCTTAAACTTTTTCGATTTTTTAAAGCGTAGCATTTTCTCCATGATTATGGCAACAATATTTATTATAATAACCAAGGCCCATATTTAGCGCATCTGGACTTTACTCTGTGCAAAACACACTCGCGATTTCGAAAGTTCATACTGTAACTGTATTATTGTAGCTGTGGTTTTCAAGAGAAGTTTTCACACTAGCACGATTTGATAACAATTTATTGTGTATACGATAAAAAGATTATTTCACAAATCAAATCAAATGACGTCATAATCATAGGAAAATTATAAAATCGTTTTTACCACTTCCCTTAATATTTCTTTTATTTTCTATGTGAACAATTGCTTTTTAGCTTCAATATCGTTGATAGTGTAAACAGGCCTTTATGGGCATCACTGATTTTAACCTCATTGCAATTAACTGGTTAGTTTCCTTCTTATCTTTATCCCAGACAAAATTAATGTGTATTTTATGCCAATAAGTGAACTTATCTCTCTTCCAAGTGGCAATCCCATCACAAGACATAGACACAAATTGCTCTCACATATGAGACTTAAGGAGTTGTTTTGGTCGTGAGAAAAAATCATTTTACTGTACTGTAACAGGAATTGAAGCAAGGGTCTTAAACCACAAATTCATTCAACTCCACTCCATAGCATTTTATTTGTTTTCTGTTGTCTCACTTACTGTATTTACAATTTTTGTTGTCTGTGCAATCTTTTGTTAGATTTAAAAAAAATAATGATTCCTTCAAAAGTGCTTGAATAACCAAAAGAAGAAATAGGAACCTGGAGAATTTTAGAAGCCCAGAAATGGCACCTGTGCCAAGTGGGTAATGCACCACAATTCCTTTATGGAATGCAGAAGGCATCACTTTTAGTGCTGCACTGACAAAACTGTATTGATCCATAACCAATTTTTACTATATTTTCTTAATGAGAAGATTCATTTTTAAGCATTTATTTAATTTCTTATTTAATTCTTATAGCTGTTGCAATAATCTGCATATTTTATTTTTAGTTATATTAATTTTAAGCGGTAATGTTTGTATTTATGTTACATATTTTATATTCTAATTCTAATTAAAAAATTGGTAACTAAGGTGTTTTTAGTAATTTGTTTTCTTACATGTTGAGGGTCCCTAATTATCAGCTTCTGCTGGATGGATCTCCCTCATTAAATATGGTTCAAAGAAAAAAAATTAAATTAAAAAAATCTCAACATTATTGTCAGGGGTCCCAAGTCTCCCAGAACTCATGGGAGTCTCCCAGAAATCGGTATGGCCTCCCGCACTCCTGCAAACAGCAAAAATCTCCCGGAAATTCACTTATCTCCCGCAAATTCAGTAAAAAACAAATCTTTTTGTTTTAATTAGGCCTAAACTTTGGTTGCCGAATATTTTTGCAGTTTGACAGTTCATACTCCTGGGTAGAGAAAGATAAGCACCCATCCCCTCCTCTTCCCCCCCTCCTCCCCGACCGAGATTTAGAGCCTAAACCATAATTGTTCCGAAGGGACATGGATACAGTAGGCCTACTAATTATTCTTTTACCTCCTAGATCTTCCAATTTTTTTCTTTTTTTTTTTATACAAAATTGATTTTCCATCCTGATTGAAAATGGATGAGTCCATATTAGTGAAAATAGACTAGTCCAATAGTAGAAATGGATTAGTCCATTTTAATTAAAATGGATCAGTCCACATACAATATTAATAGATCATTGTGGCTTTTTATGATGCAATCATTCAGCCTACTTCTTGATTGGGTGTATGGTGTAATAATTTACTAATAATCACTTTTACAAATAAATAGGCAACGTGCGAATCAACAAGCTTACGTGGCTCTTGGCTACTGGTAGGCTGTTATTGATTATTCCTGTGTTGTGCTGGAACTGATCAGTTGGTTGTGCATCATCATGATAGTAGTAGTACTGTAGTAGTAAACATATATCGCCCACTTGATACAGAGCTCTAGTACTACTACACTATCAATGGTAGTAACACTGGTAAGTTTGTTATTGTTAATTATTTCAGGATCCCATTTATCTGTGGTTAAGACATAGTTGCTTGTGATTTATATTTTTTAATTATCTTATTCAGTATGCCTTGTCTGTATAATATCAGTCAAAAAATATATTACAAAATGCAGTTGTTGTAATACAGTAATTCAGAGAAAAGAGAAAAGGTTTTTTTGCCAAATTTCAACCGACCCAAAAATGTTGAATATCTTGTCAGAACTTGTTTGTGTAAAAAATATTTTTTAACAAGACTCAGCCTTAAATGCTCAAAAAATATTTTAAAAGGCTCTTTTCAACGTTATAATTGATACCTTTTTAAATTATGGTTATGGTTTAAATGTACGCTGTGGCTAGAGATACGGTACCGTATCGGAACTTCCGAAAACTAAAGGTACGGTAAATGATATTACGTCATGATTAGCCAATAGAAGTGACCGACTCGATTTTGGCTTTTTTGCAAAGTCGACGTCGCGATCATGAGAAACGTGGCGCAAAAAGTTACGATCAAATTTATGTCATAAAAATTTAGGCCCATTTCATGTATTTCGCTTGGGGCTTATCACAATGTTTGGGTTAAAAATCCCCTCTGTTATTCTTGCGTATTTTATGGTCTACCATAGAGAATGGTCTACTAAGGCTAGGCTTAGGCCTAGGGCCTAGCCCGAATAACCGCCTAGGGCCCAGGGGCATACTTATACTATAGGCGTACTACTAGGCTAGGCTTAGGTGGTTTTCATTGGTAGCTAAGGCCTAGGCCTGGCTTCTACTATTAAAATAGTATATTCTCGCTTGATGTCGCCAAATCTAGCAAAACTGCTATCCTTTTTATATGCTATAGGGCCTCGGGCTACAGAATTATTAATCAGAGCTTGTCAACAACACCCGCAAATGAATGAATCTTCGATCGTTGCTAAAACACACCAGCGTGACCATTCACAATTTTTGATATACCCAATGACTGGGCTGAAAGATTCAGCAAAAATTGCCCAAAATTACCCAAACTTCCTGAAAATGCATTAAAATTTGAAAAATACGTGTTTTTCGCATGTACTGTATAGTTTTCCTTTTAGTTCAATTTATAAACCAATTTTTTATTTTAATTGTTAGTGTTAATTATTAAAATTAATAATTATTCATGAGGTGATAATACGGATAGAAAAATACGCACTCAGTCGGCCAGTGTTATCAGTAGATCAGTGATCAAGTTTTATTATGTACTGCATTAATTAGGTAAGATCAATGGCAACGCAAATCACAAATAAAACAATTCTGAACTCATGTTTATAGCAATTAACAGTCAATTAACAATGTTATGTGCACTTCGTTGAGTTGTGCTTACTTGAATCATAGAGAAAATAGAACAGTGTTCTATTTTCTCTATGCTTGAATGGACTGAAATATAGTCTTTGTTACTTCTTAATTCTTCCTCTACGACAAAAATATTTAATTTTCTTAAAAAAAATAAAATACCCAAGGATTTGAAGTCAAAATACCCAAGATCTTGGGTAAATACCCAAGCAGTGGTCACGCTGAAACACACACTCACTACTATTCCAGTAGCAGTGCACTGAATGACGTCACGCATGAATCGGCGTTTCTATTGGCTAATCATGGCGTAATATCATTTACCGTACATTTTAGCAATCGGAAGTTCCGATACGGTACCGTATCTCTAGCCACGGCGTTAAATGTAATAATGACACTGCTTTAAATTTAGTTAAATAAATCATTAAAACATCAACATAATGGTTTCTATACTTGATAATTGTTAATTTACTATAACCTATGTAATCCTAACTGTAAACTAATCAAATATAGAGTACTGATAGATAGATAGGTAGACAGATAAACTAATTGTTATTAATTTGATGTAAAACCTTTGTTAATTGATAACTTCCATATCAAAAGAAATTATTTCAATTGATCTTTTTGATTGTTCACTTGTTAACAAATTTTAGCTTATAATACTCCAATAAATAATTAATTCAGATGTTATTTAATATTTTTAGACATTGTCTAATTAATTTAATAGATACTTTAGGTAGGTAGACAGGTAAACTAAATTATTTTTAATTTGATGTAAAACTAAAGTATATTTTAAGTACAGTGTTTATAATATTAACTGTTTGGTTTGGTCTCTGCATAGAGAAAATAGAGCTATTTTCTCTATGGTCTCTGTGGTCTGAAAATGTTGATGTTTCTAGTTTCCAGATGCCTGCCAATTACATTTCTGGCAACCTTTAAAACTTTTAGATCTTAAAAAGGAAATGCACTTTCTTGGAGTCAAGAAAGCAGAAAACACTAAATTTTTAGAATAAGCTTGGTAATTTCATAAGACTCTAAAAATCAGGAAATCTTAATAGCCATTTAGTAAATTGGTGTGGCCCTTGATTCCCAGATATATCAGGCTCCTTCCAACCAGACCGGGAGAATTGTTTAATTGATAAATAATTAGTTTAGAAGTTATTTTTATGGTCAGAGAGTTGAGACAACCAACCAGTGTTTTTACCTCAAAACCATATTTTTACACATGGTGTACCAAAAGCTTAATGATTTTGTTAATTACATTTAGTTATTATTATGGTGTTTGGTATTCTATGCAGTTCTTCTTCCTGATAATTGCAAATTTCATATCAAAGACTCTAGCAAGTGCCTCTATCTCAAATATCAAAATAGCATTGAGTGAATGGTCTGAAATTTGTCATATTTTATTTTTATTTATTATTTTATGATTTTCATTATTAATAGGCTTCACTAACTTGTGTCAAGTCAGCGTCGTTTTCTCTCCGGGCCGTGTACAGTTATAACACTCTCAAAGTTCAGTGAGTTCAGGTCATACCAGTACAGCATTCTAGAAGAATCCTTGAATTAATGTTAGTTATGAAGTCATTAGCACAAGCCTTCTAATGATTAAAACACCTGTTTGGTGTGGGAATAAAAAAAAGATGAAATTAGTAGTCAAATCAATCATGTATCACATATCATTGTGTTATTTCTAATAAAAGATCTTTCATTTAGTTTTATTCAACCACAATTTACATTATAAAAAATACTTCAATATTTATTCTGTTCTGTTCTAGTGACTTTTTACCAACCATGGTACAAAATTTGTTGGCACCTCCAAATGGCCTGATAATTTTTTTTTTATTTATGGGGGGAGGGGGCTGGCCTGGCTCAGGCACACTCTCTTCTTGAATCTACAGTACCTCTGTTAACTTTGGTACAGAAAAACACCTTCATGGGTTTTATAACCTATTTGCTAGCCGTTGGGTCATGGGAACATACCTTATTTTTCCATTCCCAGTGATGTTGTTAACCCGATTTTCTTCTAGGTCTTCCTTCCTTGCTTCCGTTTTCCAGCCCCACCTTTTGGAAGGTAACAACATTTTTAAAAAGAGAAAGAGAGAAAAGAAAAAGAAAAAATTGATTGTCCAATACGACTCAGAGGTTATTTTTGGACGTCTAGAACGCAACAATTTTGCGGGGGAATGCCCCTGGACCCCGTAGGCTGATATTATCTTGGCTCCATTTCAGGGGCCCCTCCCTCCTTTTGGACATCTCTGGATCCGCCTCTGGTGAAGATGGTATTTTATGTTACATTCATTTTTCTCAAGTATTTACAGTATTGTCTTTAATTACCACCATGGAGGTGTTTCTCCATACAAAAGTAACTATCATGTCTTAACCTATTATTCATTGTCTATTATGCAATACATCAAAAATGTGTCCCTGGGAAAATTCAAGTGTGTATGCCAACTTGGCCTCATACAGTATCTCATGTGGTAGAGTATCTGAACGGTGATTGTTTTTCTCAAGTATTATCATCATAACCACCTGTGATGTTTCTCCATTCCATAGTTACTATCAATATCATGTGATTTTAATGTTTATTGTGAAATTTGTTAGTATCACCAATCATATTTTTATGAGCATGTTTTCTGAATATTTTGTATTAGTAAATATGATGTTTCTACATAATATCAATTGTGATATTTCAGTCCTTTATTAATGATAATCCTGTGATATTTGTTTTCAGTGTGGTGGTAGTTAATTAAATATTGGTTTGTGTTCTGGTTTCTTTAGAAACCCTGCTT
Source organism: Anneissia japonica (assembly GCF_011630105.1). Lineage (NCBI taxonomy): Eukaryota > Metazoa > Echinodermata > Crinoidea > Comatulida > Comatulidae > Anneissia > Anneissia japonica. The sequence goes on from NW_022719802.1 coordinate 2,028,660, forward strand.
TCAACATAGAAAGACAAACTGTCTGCCAAAAAAAAAAGAAATTGGAAAATAACTTTAAAATTCAAATAAAACCTAAATAGTTTATTGATTAAATTCATTTGATGCTCGATATGCACATTACTATATAAGATAATTAAAAAGTAAAAATTAATGAGCATCAGGAACACCCATTAGGCCCGAGTCCAGCCCATTTCCAATAGTGTCCAAAATTATACTTTAAATAATTAATAATTATGGATAAAAACATTAACATTTCAAAACCGACATAAAAATATGATTACAGATAATGATTATTATAATAATAGCTCATTTAAATGTTAAAAACAAGTTATGAACTTTATTTGTGCTGATTCTAGTAGCGATGTTTTATTACAAAAATCCTTAAAAAATGTATTACTGTACCAACGAATTTAAGGGTATGCAATACAGGAAAGGTATTACAGTATTTAAACTTCCATTAATTGACAAGGAAAAGTTTTTCTGACTCAAATTTTTAATTGTAAGTTAATAACTTAAATTAGGCTATTAAAAAAATATGGAATTGAATTTTTAGTTCCTATGCATGTAATGCAATAGGAACTATTGTAATCACTTTGTGTGTAGTGTGTGTGTGTGTAGACATTTATGCAAATGCGCATGCGTAAAAAACATTTTGTTTTTCTTCGGGATGCGAAGTTCGATGTGAAGTTTCTGCAGTGTTCAGTCAGGGCTCACGCTAACCGATCGGCAAGTCGGCATGGATGAAACTATTTTGGTTTTGCGGCAAAAAAAAAATTAACTGCTGTAGGCATAGGCATTTTGAAGAAGGCCTAAAATAAAAAAGGTTTTAATACTTGCTGAAATACATCGTTTTTTCATTTTGATCTCCATTTTTTGCTACCTCCATGAGACGTTTTTTTCTGTTGTATGAATAGTCATAATGAAGGTGCTACATCCCCGACAGTTGGCTATGCAGCAGTGTACCCTTTGAATGCAAACTGAAGTGAAGATATAAAGGCAGCTGACTGTCGGGTACATAACGACTATCTAGCCTAGGCTTTCCGCAAAAACAAGAGGCCTAATTTAGTACAGTAGTTACTGTGATGCGAGAGTGGTAGATTGTTTAATAATAAATAAAATTTCTACTTCTCATTTTGCAGTTACAGTACATCAAGAAAACGAGCTGATAAAGCATCTTTGAATTCTACAAACGTAGAAAGGTTATTGTATACTAATTGACTTATTTTTTTTTAATGCACTGGTCTTTCAAAACTTGGTTTCCGTGACAATTTTCACTCGCCATAATTGGATAAAAAGCTTGTTACACCATGAATTTGTTATGCCTTTTTTCATGAACTTTCTACACTCTGGTAATAATAATTACAAATAAAAATAGGATTAGTAATGTATTTGGTCTCTTTATATACTATTTTATTATTATATATATATATATATATGTATAAACTAAGAGCAAGTTGAGTATATCACCTTTGCTCTCGAGTGCGTTTCCACGATTTGTTTTGAATTTTCACCACATTATTACAAAATGAACAATGATGGTTTCTATCCTTCTGTCTAATTGTTTTTGTATAGTGCCTTAACAATATCGTAAATATAACTCTTTAAAAAAAGGGCAGGAAGTATTCCATTCCAGATGCAGTTGCTAGCAATACAGGTACAGTTACAGTAGACCAAACAGAAGTCCGCATATCAGAGGTCAGACCATTTTACCAACTTGCTAGCTATTAAACCTGATGAGTCATATGCTGACCTCAGATAACTAAACAAAGAAAAAAGATCAAAGTGAATAATAATAATTAAAAAAAAAAGTTGCTGACAATTAGTAGACAAAAAAATACAACACACCACAGATTGCATGATTTAATACCAACCTGCTAGCTATTGTATTCAGGGCTATACTAGCTATAGAAAGAATAGAAAGGGTTTAATAAAGGTGGGTGGATGATAACATTGGTAAACTCTAAATATAAGAGTGGATTATAAGAGTTACTTTTAGGGTGGGCAAGAGGGTTAATAAAGGTGAGTGGAAGGACTTTGGACTCAAAGGAAAACTTCAAGGCTTGGTGGCCTGCCCAACCTAGACTACAATTAAATACATCCCTGGGTATTAATTCTTGGTGAGTTAATGACCAACAAGAGAGGCACTTAACTTTTCTAAGCTTAGTGGCCAAGCACAAAAAAAAAAAAAAAAAAAAATTGCACAGTACATATTTTAGAAGTCAGGGTCAGATGTTGTTTTTTTTTTTTTAGAATAGGGAATACTCTAGGGTTCAGGGCAAACCATTAAACTACAGGACTGAAATCTTCAAACTCACTACTGAAAGTAATATATTTTTTTGGACTAGCGCAAAATTCAAGCTAATAAAGTATTATAATAAATTGTAATGTAATTGTTTTTTAAAGGAATCGGTTTATGTTTGGTAAATATAATTATTCTGTAAGCTTGGGCCCAAATTTTCAATAGAATTTTGAGATTCACATTATAAGGACAGCAGGTGGCCTGGTCAAGTGTAAAAAAAAAATATACTCTGGTCAAGTGTAAAAAAAAATATACTCTTTGTTATGATCAGGTCAAGAAAATATTACAGTAGTGGGATTTGGATTTCAGGGTCAGAATTTGTTCTAAAGCCCTGTCAAGCCTATCAAATTTTACATTTATTTGACAAAAATATGTGACACTAGCCTGGTGATATCATCACACCTTGGTAACCTATACATTTAATCATCCCATGCACTTTGGTTGGTCAAATGATTGAAAGAAAGCCAGCAAGGCTATTGAAGTCATCTTCTATATTTAAACTTTGTATACAGTAATCAATGAAATGCAGGGGTCCCAATTCTACTGGAAATCATTGGGATGGCCTCCCATATTCCATACAGGTTCCTGCAAGCAAGAATCTCCCAGAAAAAAACCAATCTCCCGCAAATTCATATTTGCACGTTTTTACTACATTATCATCATTCCTGATGATGACATAATTAATGTCGAAATATTGAATCCCAACACGATGGCGTGTATTTCAATACTTGGAGTATGTATTATACTTTCTTATTATCAGTTGTCTCACGAAAGTCGGTGTCGGTAACACTATGTGCAGCAAAATGAAATTAATATGTTAAGAAACCTTATTTAACAAGATTCCTCAGCAGGGATACTTCCAATTCGGGACCCTGTTAGTGCTCCAATGGTGCTATTGAATAATTCTAACTGCAGCCCGGCTTGAGATAAGCCACCTAGTTCAGACTGGCAGGTAGATAAACCCGGTGAGTTGAGACGGGTTTATCCACCTAGTCTGAACTAGGCCTAAGTTTATCACCCTGTAGGCTGGAAAAGTGATGAGGGAGGAAGGCTCTTTATTTTTTATTTTCTAAAGCCAAGTATTACCCTTTGGTTTGTTTGCTGGTACATTGATTCAAAGTAAAACATGATTGAGATAACACAAACTATTTACTGGAAAAAAAAAGTTTTTGACTGCTTTTTTAACTAATGCTAAATTGAGTTTTTTTTTTAGGTATACAGTAGATCATCTACTAATTACCTACCTCTAGTTTTTTTATACAGTATTCTGTTGATATGACCAATACGTGGCCCAGGTAAGGCTAAATAAAATTTATCGTTAGTTTCACATCCCCACCCACTCACTCTCACTAAGCTACCAACCGACTCACATCGTGCGGTACGGTCCTGCATTTCAAAGTGATTTTGGATGAAACCCTAATTTTGCAGAAGCAAAATAATGCGTGATCATAAATTTGTTACGCATTTAGCACTAGCCTATGCATGATAACGAATTATCACAAATTCTGGGGAAAATGTATTTACAATTAGAAGAAATTGGTTTTAATAAAAATATAAAAACGGTCATGCAGTAGCTTGAATCAGTTCGCCTAGAAAATTTCTCTTTTCCAACCTAAACAACCCAGCCAACCACGCACTTAGTAGAATCTAGTACTGTAGTTGCGTGCAGCTCTACCAAGAGATGGATACTTTCGCCTAATAAGATGACATTATTATTATTATTATTATTATTATTATTATTATTATTATTACAGTATAAGAAGTGAAAACATAATGGCAGAATGACTTACATTACAAAGATTCATTTTAACTTCTTTTTTAAAAAGATGTTTTTTCAGCCTGTTTATCACTACAGTAGAGGATAGAAAATAGCAAATAGTAAATATCCTCAGCGAAAAATAATTTCAGATCCTGGATGTGATACTATATTTAATAAGATTTTTGGCCTTAAACAATTAATCTTTTCAATGTTTGTTTTTAATTGCTTTCATATTTATAGGACAGGAAGGTATTCTACCGCTCCTGCATTTTGAGTGTCAGAATTTCCATTTATTCTAAAAATAGATTCCACAATGATTAAACTTAGAACTTGGAAAAAACCCGCTGCTTTTTTTACAAAATGAGAAATATTATACTGTAATATACAGTTGACTTTAACTATAAGCTTAAAGTAATTTTACAAAAAAAGTAGTTTATGTTTAAAATTTATAAATTATTAATTCCTATCTCAACAAACTATACTGTATTTTACTGTGTTTTAATTACAGAATACTGTAATACAGTATACCAGTAAACAAAGAATAAAATATTAACAAAATGCTTCTTACAGAGACTCAATAAAATACAATGACTGAACAGTATTTCTTAATATATATTATTGATCGACCAAACTATGAATCTTGGCAAAACATGGTAATAACAATTTTAGGTCTGAAAAGAGCATGAACAATAAGTGAACAAATTAGATATCCAGTAAAAATCATGCATGTGGCTTGACTATATAATCCACTTGCTTTAGAAATAAGTTTCAAAAGCTTTTTTGAAAGTGCCTCGTACCATGGCACCAAGAGCAGAGAATAATACATACAACTTGGCTTTTACAACAATAGTACAATAAATTGTCCATCAAGTAATTAGTGAACCAGTAATGAAATGTATTCATTCATAAAATGCCTAAAATATTTAAACTGGTCACTGATGATAACAGCATATCTGAACAATTATAGTTTAATCAATTTCAAAATATATAAAAATTAATGCATGCATGCATTTTAAAAAGAATTCTTGTATACCCTAATACCATGGAGCTGTAAAATTGATCTTATATCTCCCTGCTGGTACCAATAATAATAATAATAATAATAAATTTAACCACTGAAAGTAGATCAGTTATTGTAATGTAATGTGGTTGAATAACTATAATTAAGATATCTACATCAGTTCTTGATACTTTGCTGCAATGCAATACCAACAAAATTGCTTGGCTTCTTCCTAATTTTGGGGTTGGGGGGGGGCAGTCCATTTTTCCTCAACAGCGTGTCTTGCTGTGCCCTCCAGGCCCTGGCTGGCTTCGCCACTGTTGCCTGTATAACCATTTAAGGGGTTTGATGAAGACATTGCACAAATTTGTTAACATGCGGAGACATTTGTGGATAGAACAGCAGAAAAAAAAAAGTGGGACTGATTGAAATCTATGAGTTCCCAATATGTTCTTCCTGATAAATCTGTGATCATAAACTTGAATTGGCTTCATATTGCGTATCACAGGATGAAATTTAAATACAGTACAACTCAGGATGTACAACTCAGGATGTACAACCTGGTTTCCTTTGGGTTGTTCTTCCGTGATTGCCTGTAATGTAATGTTAAGTTCGGTCAATACTATCAAGTTTTTAAAAATAATTCACCCGTACTGCATATGAACCAATAATGATCATATCACACACGTAGAAGGGAATAACTATGTCATACCATGTCTTTATAAATTATGGGCAAATTTGCATGTATTTCTCATACTGTATAACACTTACATAGCATATGTTTCTTGTCCTGTCCTAAATCCTTCCTTTCTTTAATATTTATTTTCATTCGCATGGGGAAAATCTCAGACAATTAGAGTATAGAGAAATCTAAAGATCTTTGTATACAATGAATGATTATTTAGGAGCATGTTCATGTAATGTTAATAATACTAGAAATTGCAAATTGCAAGTGAAGTGCTGCGAAGTAGGGCCTACAACTGCATATAAATGTTTTTCGAACAAAATTATTTATGCGAGTCAAGTGAAAATAATAATAATAAAACTATAACAAATAATATGAGACACAACCCATTGTCTATATTAGAACACTTCTCATTGGGTAACAAAGTCGTAATTTTTCATTTTTGTCAAAAAGTGTCTATAGTGGTGAATTATGGTTTAGGTTTTTTTAAATAAAGTTTNNNTCAAAAATTTCTATGTATGTGGAAAATGTAGTTGATTACCAAAGGTTACAATTTTTATTTTGAAGACTGCATGGTCTAGGAAGTGTACATTTTTTTTATGGGGCAAGTTTCCAAGGGCGGGTTTTCTGGGCGAGTTGACGGCCAAAGAGTGTTACCAAAGTGCGAACCAGTGTGTTATTTGATCACAAGTGCGTGTCACGACATTGACTGGACATACTGTAAGACACAGAAACAAAATATATATAAAATCAACTGGTTTTAATTAAATAAAAGTTCGTTTTGCATATCCAATGACAAAGTGTTGTGCTACCTCCCAGAATCTTTATCACTGTAATAGTGCATTCGAAGTACAGATCATCTACTAAGTCTTGCTAACTGCTAGGGCTTTTCCCCCTCAGTCTGCAATATCACTTTAGTATATTTGGTACATAAGTCTTGAGTATAGGCTACTTGGCTGTACCTCCTCCGACCATGGTCAATTCTTTACTTCATTTCTTGATTCAAAGATACTGTGAAGCTCTCTTACTTCATCTATCACTCACATATAATTACTTTAAGCTTTTACATATAAGCCTTGTACTTTTATCTTAAAATGTGCCTCGACTGATATGTCCTTTAACCGACACTCCTCAGTCCACATATTTCCTTTAAGATATTCTATCTTCAACTCCTGGCTAGATACCTTTAAACTAACCATTTTAAAACACATTTGCATACTTTTACACTCCACTTAAATGCATGAATCATACACTGCCACTTTGCCTTAACCTCATTAATATTCATGTAACTTATTTCCATTCACAGACCGTTTTAACTTGAGTCATACCACTATGCATATTCATTAGTTCACGATTCAGTTAGCAGTGCTGCAAAGTAGAATGAAATATCCTAAATATTGTGACAGTGCGAGACATATCACAAGTGTGAGCCAGCGAGCCATGACGTCACGACAATAGATAGAGACGTTAGCCAGTTGGGTGAGGTATCGGCTGAGATTTGTGGAGTACAATTCAAAAAACAACTATAGGTCTAATAATGAATTATTGTGATGTTAAATAGACAATGTTAGCTATCAAAGAGCGACATTGTTTTTCATTGGGACCTTCGTCCCTTCAAGGCTAGGCCTATACCATCCTAGCTAGTCTAGGCCTAGAGTAGGATAAGGCTAGCGCGACATGCGGACGTTGGTACGAGTAGATTAGTCTACAAACATCGCCTAAAGTAATTGATTTTACCCGGCAGAATGAAAGAAGGAAACTGCGCTTTTCAGTCATCTTAGGCGCTCGTTTTTTGACAAACAATGACCTTTCAGAGGTCAAATTGCTGTCAAGAATATGAATTGGCTGCTTCGCAGCAATGATGGATTTAGGCCTACTGTATAGAGCTCATATTGTGGAGACCTCTATGCCTTTAATAACATTAACAGAAAAAAAAAACAGACCAAGTAAGTAATGTATTTAGTCTTTACCCTAAAGACATGCTAATCCTACTCCATAAACTAAAGCATGGTTGGATGTTGACTCCTATGTTTGAGGATTATTTGTTGATGTATAATGATTATGTTATATAAAGAGTGTTTTCCCTGCTAAATTCAATACATTTTAAATGAGATAATATACACAATTTTCGAAATTTTAGGTAGAGGCATATGCTGGATAGTAAAACAGACTAGTTGTGCTGGAAGAATGGCCAACTCCTCACCCTCAAATGCGAAAGAATGATGAATGCGCTTACCGGACAGACTCCAAGCCCAGAGCTTGGGTTTTTCCCACCTTACCTATGACTTTTCATTCTTCTGCTGATGCTGACCTAGTGGTAGCCTCTTGAGCAATATCTACAAATCAGCGCAGTAAAAGGCTATCTCATGTGAATAGTTCTTCTAATGTTTGTTTCACATGTGATATTGGTTTTTATTTTGTTGATTTAGATACCAGGTGTGTTTATTATCTATGATAGCAAACTTGCAAAATCACTGTATAAACCATGGGATAAAAAAACAAAAGCGTCTGTAAATCGTCCGACAGGACTAAAGATAAGATCATGTTTATCGTACAGTATTTGGTCTTTACTGCACATGACCTCATTCGCCCATCCCTGTTACCATTACTCATCAACAACTAAAATTCTAACAAAATGTAAAGATATGTTATCATGCAGTATTTGGTCTTTACATAACCACATTCGCCAATCCCTGTTACCATACTCATCAACACCTAATTCATTTTTTTTGTCTCTGCGTAAGCATTTTATTTTTAGGTATTGTATTTGTACTTGTTCTGGGGCTTTATATTATACACCAGTTTAGGTTAATGCTGTAGTTAATATGTAAGTCGTCCAACAGTACTAAATATAAGATCATGATTATCATATAGTATCTGGTCTTTACTGTACATGACTTCATTCGCCCATCCCTGTTACCATTACTCATCAACTAACATTCTAACAAAATGTAAAGATTATAGATTCTCTTTTAATTTTTATCGCAAAAAAATAAAAAATTTGATATTGAGACCTTTCCAATTTTTTTTAATTTTTTTTTGGGTGGGGGGTGTTGGGGAGGGAGAAGGAGGGGTGCAGGTGTAAATGCACTCATCGCACACCCTGGATTCAGTTTTGTGTTTTTGATCCATGACAATCTCATCCCTTTGCTACAACCTGAGTAAAAAAGGTGTTTTAGTTTGAACAGTATAATAGAAAGTACTGTAGCTTCACAACTTTCCTCCTAAAATGTTGACCTATACTATGTAGTTTCTGACAGACACAAACTCAGAGCTCTAGAGTGTGTATCACAGTTGTTTACTACTGTATGGGACCATGGCGAGATAAAATAGACTTTCTGTCTGCTACTACATTATACACTGTAGATTGAGACTCCTCCCCATTTATTGTTAAAATATCATTTAGAGACTGTTGTAAAATGGCCCCAATTCTGAGGTGTTTTTCATGGAGCTATAAAGGATTGATTGACGTTGATGACATTATCCCCTCGGATTTAATGTGAGATTTTCTAGAATGTGCGTCTCCTGTATTACTCATTCTTCACCATGGTTTCTAAAAACCTTGCTGCATGCAAAAACTTACATTTGAAAACCTTCGTAAGTGTTAATTTTAGGGTCACAACAATAATGGGATACAGTACTGACACATGTGCTTGGTATTGAATGATGCTACTAAAACTGTACTACCTAACCCATGTGGTATTAACATGGAATCCAAAGTTTATGTTATCAGTATCATACCATTTCCTATGTAGTTTTAAATACTGTTCTACAACATATGAAGATGAGATATCAGAAAGAGTGAGACCGACAACTGGTTTAGCTACCGTCGTTCACATTGAATCTTCAGATCCAAAGTAAAGAAGAATGAATTGTTCAAATCAGGTTGTTTAAAAGTAAAAATGTTCAACATTCCAAGTCCAACACCATCATGCTCCACACAGGCTGTCTCACAAATTGTCTTTCTCTATTGATTACATCTCAACAACTCATCATCTCCAAGTCCAAGTCCTGCTAAAGTCATTCACCCTTTTTCATGGTTTTACTCCCTTTCTCAGAAACTACACCCTTCTACATACATACTGTCTTTACACATCCCCATCTCTTCAATCACAATTAATAACCACGATGATTCAAGTACCACAAAAACTCATACCTTCACTTCTTGGACATTGAACTTTAAGAGTGTAAATTATTATAATGATGAAATTGACAATACTTTGTGTATTATACAGTATTGCCTTGTGAATAAACAATACTATATTGTGTAGTTTTAGAACACTTGTTTTTTTAATAAGAACACATTTCATAAGAACACTAAGGCTAAAATTGCTTTAATTTTTTTATTATTTTAAAAACTAGAAAAACCAACAAATCTTATCTGTATCTTAATGTGCAGTACAGTAGGTGGGACTATGCAATACCCTCTATAATATAGACAGTAATATACTGCTGTACAAAAGTGTAAAAAGAAGAACAAAATAAGAACATTTTGAGCATAAAATTAGCCATAAAAACCCCACTGAGCCTAAGTTCTTATAACAAAAAAAAAAGTGGACCAAGTTCATCCTACAGTGTACAGTATACTACTTGTTGTTCCTCATGGTTGGACATGCAAGGTTATGACCACCCTTAGCTACTGTAACTTGACCCAAGAGAGTATATTTCTGGTTCCACTTAACAAGGATGTAGCTATAGGGTAGGTATGACATCACACATTATGGTAACCAAATACTCCAAATAAGGTTGTTGCACCTTCTGAATGGATTTACTCATCTTAAAGTTATGTGTTGATTTCATTACATATCTTGTGGAAGAGTATATATTGAGTATGATATTAGTTAAATCATTCAGTTTCCCATAGTCCTGCTACATAGTCTCATGACATCAGTATTTTTGCCCAGGCTCAGCTAAATGTGTACTGTAAGTTCTAAACCTCTGCATTTGACTATTTTGCAAACATCCCTTTTATACTATTTTGTCCAAGTAACATATCCTGTAGAAGAGTGTGTTGAGAATGATTTTAGTTTAGTTTTAATCCTTAGGTCTTTGTCAGTCTTGTACTGTAGATTCAGTTTCCTATAGTTCTGCTACTCTTGGACATCAGTCTTTAGCCTAGACTCAGCTAAATGTGTAAGTTCTCAACCTCTTACTTACTTTGACTGACAAACAAACATCCTTTTCTGTTTTATCCACGTGACATATCTTGTAGAAGAGTATATGAGTATGATTTTAGTTTAGTCTGTAAATATGCTGTAGTTCATTCAGTTTCCTAAAGTCATCACATTATTACGTAATTATGACACAATCAGAAGTTTGAAAGAGAAGAATGTTTTCCTGTCATTGAACAGACAGTTTAAAAAACATCATGTCTTTTGCTTAGGATAGACCCTCAAATTGGCTGGTAATCAAAGAGTACTAAAAAGTCACATCTGCAAAAACTAATGGGTTTTTTTTATCTGTTTCTGGTTGGAAGAATAACCTATTTTATCTTTGTAAATGAGCTTTTCGATTCTTTTATTCATTTGAGATTGTCATTTGTTTTATTCCCAACGAATCTCATTCAAAGTAACATTCATTCTGTTATTTAAAATAATTGGTTCTATTCTGATAAATTGTTGGATTTGAAATACAGTAAATGATTAAAATACTGATTGTCAATTTGTTTTCGATCTGGTTCTGGTGGGTAAAACCGACCTCCTAAGGACTCCAAAAGGGTAGGAGTATAACAAGAGGTGGTAGAAATAGGGTTGAATGATAGGAAAGGTCCACCACTGCAATTTAGGATGTGCAACATCAGTCATGGGTAGGCTTGCCAGATCGCCTCAGACCACAAGTAGTAGTACATGGGCCTAATAGGGCCTTGGGAAGAAAACCACATTTAGTAGTGAAATGTGGGAGTGTTCTCAAGCCTTATACATTGAAGAATATTTTATAAGTTTACCTGGATCATGAGAATGATTGAATGAAAATGCATATGTATTTTTGATCTGATTTTCTTTAAATTGTACAGTACAGTATATACTATACACAGAGAATTACATAGGTACCTTCATGCATACATGCTTACATTTTATTGTATTTTTTTTTCTGTTTAAAACATATTTATATCAAGGAGGTAATATATTAAATCTCATAATGATCATACTATTTTTAGTTCAGAATTAAATTCAAATGACGCTTGTTTTGTTTTTTCACTTTCAAATGATGAGAAGTATCAGTTTCGTTATTTTCTATTCTATAATTTTTATCAATTTCAGGTATTTGACAATAATAAAATGTTCACATGATAAAGCAGTAGGCATTGTTTAGATTACAGTAATATGTTTATCTATAAAATGTTAGCAAATGTTTTAATTTTTACTCTTTTTGATTGTTGTTGTTTTGTCTGGTCTAATTGTAATGTTCAAAATTCTAACTGTTCACAAGTTCTTAGGAAGACTAGGTAGGATTTTACTTTCTGTTGATATTGAGACTCCTGTTGATTATATTTTATGTGCCCTTGGATGGAGTAGACTCAATGTGATTTGGAATGAAAAATTACTTCTTATGACTTTCAAATGCTTGAAAGGATATGCCCCTCAATATTCGTCTTCAAAATTTAACTTTTACAGTACTACCCATTCTAAAGGCACACCCAAACAGCCAAACCCATAACAACCTGGATCTTCCAATGTATAATATCAGACAGGGAAAAAGAACTTTTTTACATCGATCATCCAAAAGCTGGAATGAACTACCACACAAATTAAAAATTAATTTTTAAGCGATGTCAACTTTTTCATTCCAAAATCATTTAAAAATAATATTTTCAAATTTTATTTTATTTTATTATTTGTTTTTTTACTTTGGTATATATGTTTCTCATCACTGTACCACTTTGAAAATAAGTACTATAGTACTGAAAGTGCCTACTGTATAAACAAAGATTAAATAAAATAAATAAATGTAAATAGTATAATTTAATTAATTAGAAAACAAAATAATAAAGAATTCAGTATTTGTATTGCTTTATTTAAAGAAATAAACAGTCATAAACTGAAAATTAGGCTATGTTCACACACACACGGCGTAAGGCTGGCTTAAGCATGGCGTAGCGTACGCCTTTGTGTGTGAACTAAGCAGTGGCGTTGTTAAAGCCACTCACTACGCCACGTCCTTGGCGTTTATTAACGCTACCTGCAGACCCCAGATTAGCTAACGACACTGAGCTAACGTCAGTGATGCTTAAATGATTTTACCTCATTTCAAGAGATTGACCAATCACGATTGCAATATATTAGCTACTTTGGTCTCTTTCCTGTGCTCTCTATAAATGAAATGGTATATTGCATTTTACTTAGTTATAATGTATAGGCCTATGATTTGTTGATTTTGTTTTGTAAGATATTTTAACCTATTTAGACTGTCTATTAAAACCTGCAACACCAACAATGCTAGCTGAAAAATCAAAGCAAAATTGTTCATTTAAAATACAATAATCATATAAGTTCACTTCGAACAATTCACAAATTTAGAAGTTTTACTGATGCACTGTTAATTTTACTACAGTTAAAGAACCCGTACATTATTTAAAACTTAAAACTATTCCCCCATAGGCCTATTACTACTAGTTTAATGCCAGCGTTAATATAGCGAACGCCGTTTGTGTGAACACTTTGGAATTTTAATCCGTGAATTAGCTTACGCCTGGCGTAAGCTACGCCAGTCCTACGCCGTGTGTGTGAACATAGCCTTAGACTTTAAAACAAATTTTACCACTTACTGTGATACTGTACATATTAATTGTCCTTTTGGATAGCCTTCAAATTGGATGATAAAAAGTTATGTTTACACTATTGCGCTCTGACACAGACTTGCATTGCTTGCTTTAATATACCTCTATCACACAATTCGTCAGAATATTATATTTGGGCAATGCCACCATGAAAATCATGTTTTGATTAGCACAGTGGTATTAGTTATCAAGTTAAGTGTACAGTACTTTAATTTTTCCCTATAAATAGGCAAAAAATTAGTACTTAACCACCAGCAATTTCCTGAGAAAGTTTACAATCAGAATTGACCAGGAAAAGATTGTGTAAATTAATTTCAAAAATAGAGTACATGTTTCCTGTTATTCTGATTTTACTATTTTATGGCTTGTTATCACATTTTTTAGTAAATTAGTTATATTATAACATATTGATTTTTCTCTGTTCAAGTTGGTAAATGCTAATAATTATCTCCGCTTTCTCCATATTATGTATTTGATGATCATTGTAAAACTTCAATGTGTTGTGAAAGATACAAATGAAAGTATGCTCAAAAGTTTCTTAAAGATGACATCCATTATTTAGTTTACTTTCATTCTGTTCTGGACTGCTCCATTGCTTTGTTCTAAAACTCAGATTCACCAACTCTGAACTTCTGTGTTGCTATACTGAGTCTACTATTTCAGTTTCCCCACACTGTGCTTTACGTTTTTGTTCTCCCACCCTGATACTTCTCTATTCTAGTTTTCCTGACACCCAGGTCCACCACTCTGTTACACAATCATATACCACTATATTTCTTTTCCAGTAATGAATGTTCATTTTGCTAATTAATTCATGTTCATTGTATATTTATTTGTTTTAGGAAAACAAGTCTGTTGAGGAACTCCTTGCAATTGATTTTGAAGACATCAATGATGCAAATAAATTTCAACCCAACATCATGGAAGCATCATCCTTGTTACCATTTCCGGAAAGACACACGCTGTCACCAAAGAATGTACATAATTACTACTCGGGTATCAAAGGATCCCCAACGCAAAAGCCTTATGGCCACTTTAAACCAAGATCTGAAACATTGAAGTGTTTAAAAGAAAAACCAATTAAATCTAAATCTAGAAATATAATTTATTCAAAGTCTAAAGACAGTTATGTTAATAAGCAGCAAGTCAGGCATAATTTAGTCAAGCCCAAGGTTGAGTCAAAACTAATTACAGAAGGTGGTGTAGAGAGAAGTCATTTTCGACACAAGCAGTTATTGTCTTCTAGTTTGCCAAATCACTTTGTTAAAGATACGTACCTGGGTGAACGATCGCTTGCAAATAATGGTAGACAACCAGATGTCCTAGGTTTCTGTCACATCCAGAATAATATTATTGAAGCTTTTACAGAAGAAGGTATTGAAGTTGAAGGTGTCACGTTCATTCAGGACTTTACAACAACACTAAGCAAGCCTGAAGAGCATTGTCTGAAGTGTTTGTTAGACACTCTACTCATGACTAATGAAAATAGAGAACTCACTTGCCAAACTTATAGTGCTTTAAAACACATACAGCGCCATCACAAACTTACCAGAAAAGACTTCCCGGAAAACTGGGACCAAATTATGGACATCATAAAACCATTAGCTAATGACTGCAATAATTTATTGAATAGAAACAGACTTCTCTATTTAGATCTTTTAACAACTGTTTTAGAAGAGGATCTCCACCAACATAAATTAGAGAACACAGTTAGACGTTCTTTTGTGTGGATTATGTTATGTCCAGAATATAAAATGTCCAATATATCCAGTGTTGTGAACTTGTTACTCATGGCTGTGCAAAGAACTTTTGGCAACTGTCAAGATTCTATACCTTTGCTCCCAGAAGAACTTCAACGTATGCAACAGCATGTTGTCTTCTTACTTCAGAAGTTATTAGCATTGTCAGTAAATGTCTCAAGATCCAAGGTTGAAGGAGCAATGAAAATTGCAGAGGATTTAATTTATCCATTCCGTAGTCTTTCAAATATGATGCATAGAAGGCAGATACTTGAGGTAAGCAAACTATTGAACTACACATGTATCGATTTCAGTTGTACACAGATATGGTCCTTTAATATATATCATAAATGTTATTTACTGTAGGTATTACATAAATAGTAATATGCATATTTATGCAGACGTAAGGAAAAATCTACTATTCAAAATCGACTATCACATGCCTGTCTATGTGAACTGTATGCTAAATGTGTAAACCCTAAATATGCAGATAGATGGTTTGCTGTTCAATATTAAGGAGGTACCTGTAAAGTAAAACAAATACAACATTGTATTATTTCAGTAAAGCAGCAAAGTCTGCATTTATCTACTTAATTACATTATATTGAGTGTAGTTGTAACAAAATTGCCATGTTGTTCATGTTCTGTTTGTTTCATATTTCTGTTGATTTCTCGATATTTCCAAAATTGTGAAATAGTTTTGTATTCATCTTTTCCAGACAATAGATTGTGACATTTTACGGCAGAAATTTATAGAGTTATGGCTGGAGAACTGCTGCGAACTCAAAGATCCTAATGGCATTCTACCAGCAGCTAGTGAACCAATGTCTGTTAATAAGATCGTCAATCGTCATTTTAGATTTCAACCGTCAAAGGAAGTTGAGGATGTTAGTTTAGCTTGCGAAGAGCTCAGTTTGGTGCACTACTTACTCTTAAAGTCATACCTCAGAAATTGTGCAGGTATTTCAAAGTTTGTTTCTTCTCAAATTGTCTACAGTATAATAATAATAATGATAATAATGATAATGATGAAGAATATTGAGCATTTAAAAAAACAGCTATTCCTTTATAAAAAGGAGGCTACTCTCCTTGAGAAGTAGTGAAAAATGGCTTTCAACTGCAGTGTCCATAAATGAACTGCAAATGTGCCCATATTGTTTTATTAAAGGTAAACATTTGTTGATTGTTTTTACCCTTGTCATTGTATTAAAGCACACCATTATTGAAAAACTATGTTTTGATGTATTGTTTGTAAAATACAATGATGTTTTGGTACTGACAATGAATATTTCATCTGTGTTGTTGGTCTCTTCAGTACAATATCTGGTTGTTTTATAGGTCATGAACTTATTCCAGTCTTCTTGTATTAGTGGTAATGTGTGTCATCACCTGGAGTCTGGCATCACAAAACATAATATGGATGGTTTCCGAATATCGGTCCTCAAATAACAATTTAACTAAAATTATAATATTGTAGGCATTTTAATAGTACTCTTACGTTTTTATATCGTAGTGCTTTGCGTTAAGAATTAACACTTTAATTAAATAATTATTATATTTGTTTCAGAGAAAATAAACAAAGGCACCAAAGATGATGCAGCTTGTTATTGTGGCATGCAGTTATCAATTGATGATAAAACTTGGCTGGTTGGAATTGGAGACACTGTCACTCAGCTATGTTACCACCTCAAGTCATTTGCCGAATTGACACCAAAGACTCAGTTCTACCTTAACTGCATAGAAGTCTTTCAGGATCTAGTAGATGGTTGATAAAAAGGTCACATAACCAATCTCAGAGGTGTAACAGGACCAGTTTCAGAGATGTCACAGTACCAGTCAGTTCTACCTGAACTGCATAGAACTCTTTCAGGGCTTGGTGGATGCTTTATTAAGAATCAGTCACCCACATGTCTCTGGTGGTCACAAAGAGTTCAAACCAAATATTTTGTCATCACAACAATTACCTTGAACTATGAAGATATCCATACCATTTATTTAAAAACTTGTTTTATTTTTTATTACTCAAATATACAGTACAGTAGCTGTGATTAGCCTTGCTGTAATTTGTGTTAAATCTTTTATCATAAGGTCAGATCATTTACAGACTTTTCAAATTGTTGTAGTTTTTATAAGTTTTTTCCATGGTTTTATACAATTTTATATTTTAGAGTCAAAGAGGATCATTGTACATTAATGATTTAAACATTGAACATTTATTGAAGTCTAGTAGGCCAACTTGTATAATGTGATGAATGTACTGTATGTAGTTGTGTTTGTGTGTATCAGTGTGAGAGTGTAATGGTTTAGTGTGATAATTTGTGCATGAGTAAAGCTCTGTCAACATTATCAAAGTTGATGTGACAAATTTGTGTGATGTGCCCATATATGGGCATGATGGTGTCATATTATATCCAAATATGGGCATTTCCCTTTTTTTTTTATAGTATGGGCAGAGCTTATATGTAGTCTGTTGATGAGTGTGATGGTATTGGTGTATGCAAGTGTATGAGGTGTGTGTCATACATATGTATGGTAGAGAGTGTATGCTTTATTGTTTTACAAATTAAGTTTTAATTTAAATGGTATGCATTTGACCATTTGTGACCCAAACGGGCTGTAAACTCGCATTGCACTGTATTGAGAAACAAGCCTCAATAAACAGAATAGGGCGAAGAATGTGAATTTTGTGTGAATTGAGTTTTTGTGTAATAAATAAAGTATAACTATTAATCTTACTATTCCTGAAGTTTGAGTTTAAAATTCCAATTGTAGGAGGTAAAATTTAGCAATTTTCGGATGGGAGCTAATGAAAAATGAATAGAAACCTGCCGAAAATAAAAGCATTTTTCTCAAAACTTGATTTAAGAAAGTTGATAAGATAAAAATTATTCAAACGGTCATAACTTTGCTTCCAGACACACGATTGAGTTCATTTAACTGTCATTTTAAAGTAAATGATATGTTCTGTGCCATTATAACAAAAACTCATTTTGGCCTGAGGACGAGTTTACAGCCCGTTTGTGAGCTTGGGTCACATTTCTTCTCTCAAGTTATTTGTGCATTAATCACTAAGTGCCTCATCCTTTCACCAGGACCAATCGCTGAACATTTATCATTGTTATTGTTCAATACAAGATCATAATTATCAATTGTTATCATTTTCATTTATCATTCATTTCCAAACATTGTAGAACAGATAATTGATGGGCAGTTTGTTTCAATGTTACTTGAAAGGTAAATATAGACTTTTTTAACTTTAAAAATTTCAGACACAGAAGAAGTTTTATTTGAGAAATGTGTTAGTAGCTGTAACCATGTAAAAGTCAATGGTGGACTTCCATTGGAAATTCATGATAGAAAATGGCTACGAAAGGAATTTGTAAGAATTTTTCATAATGGGAATATTCAACAAATTGCTATACTTTTATAAAGTTTTTTTCCCCCTAATCAGTGATAGATAACCTATAGATAATGTGCTAGTTTTACATGTGTAAAATTTCTGTTTTTTGTAATACAATGCATATGGAATGATGGAAAAGTCTTAACGCTCCTTAGCTTGTATCAAGTTAGCGTGTTAATAATTTTTCCCTTGTTACAAAGAACAGGAAAAATATGCTGTTAAGGAAAGCTATTAAACAAATATTGTTGTAAATATGCTACTGTATTATATATATTTATGGATATTAAATACTTTTGCATTCTTTCATACTGATTTTACCTTAAACACAGGTAAAGTATATATGGAATAATTTTGTTGTGTTTTCTGTGTTGAATGGCAGTGTTGATGATATTAAAATTCTAGTCTAGACTTTTTTTTACAGTGTTTTAATGCAGATTGTTTCGTGAATTTATCTTTAGAACAGGAAAGAACCCTTTATTAAAACAGTAATATTTCTGAAATTTGGTGAGTTCCCAGACTATGAATTTGGCATTTTTACGTTTGAGTAACACCTGAAACTTGACAGAACTTGTTATTTTATTTGGTATTCTAAATAGTTTGTGGTGCATTCTTTACTCATATTGATGATGCAAGTTTTATGTGTACATCTATTTGTATGACCTAACTTTCAATAGTAGAACTAAGGAAAGATTAATAGCATTTATTTTTAGTAAGAAGAATCAAAGTTTAAATTTGAAATTGCGACCAATTTTCCTTAGATTTAAAGTATAACGAATATTCCTGTCGCCAATGCGAAGGCTCAGCCTGATGTGAGCTGAAATGGCACGCAAATTAAACAAAATTGAACCTTGCAGTTGCTTCTATATGCTCATCATAGGAAATCATTGGCTCAAGTTTTTGTGCAATTAGCAAGAGCAAAGTACGTTTTAACTGGGCATTAATCCTCTGAAGACTGGTCGTCTGACATAGAAGGCACTCGTTTATTTGCGTTAT
This sequence comes from Anneissia japonica, assembly GCF_011630105.1. Taxonomy (NCBI): domain Eukaryota; kingdom Metazoa; phylum Echinodermata; class Crinoidea; order Comatulida; family Comatulidae; genus Anneissia; species Anneissia japonica. The sequence continues at coordinate 2,048,312 of NW_022719802.1, forward strand.
ATAAATCCATCTATTATTATTATTATTATTATTATTTTATTATTATTATTGTTATTATTATACAGAAATGGCTTGAGGAGCCGGCGATTCTAGAAGATGATTAAATTAAAACAAAGTAACTACCGATCATCAAGTCCTACCAAAGAAAGAATGCTTGTACAGAGTGTGAAAACTCGAGCAGAGAAATTACTCTTAGTCTCGCATTAAAAACTTTCAGATTGAATTTCGTACTTTTCCTACAATATGTAAAAAACGAAATCGATATTTTATTGTAAAATAAATCCGCCAAAACAATATACTACAAAAAAATATATGAGAATACAAAAAAGACCAGTTGGAAGAAAGGAGGTTATTCTTTCTAGGTGGACCTAGTTTCCCGCATGACCCACCCTAATCTAACAAATCGAGGAATATAGATGTTACTTTCAATGACCCACATCCCAACCTAATACTGTAGAACATTCTTTAGTTCAGACGTTGCATCAATAAGGTCTAGTGACACCCATCTAAAACATCAATTACCAAGGCCCAGTTGGTAATTTTAAACCGAAAAATTAATGTGCTGGTTGGATCTAAGATTTATAGAGCAGAGCGAGAGATTCAGGACTGATAAATATTTTGAGGTTAGATTTGAGAATTTTGTGCAAATTTTTAAATATAGGTACATCGTTAATCCGTTTGAGTTTAAAATGCCATAACTACTTTAAGCATTCCAGTGTCAACAAGTTATCCATACAAATAAACAGGTGTAACATAGTTGGATGTTTCCAAAAGTAAATATCCATGAACTTACATTTGAAAGGGGAAAATGCCATTCAAATTGAAAATCGGGCGAAGATTGCTTAGGCCAGCAGCAGAGTGAAATAATCAAGACAAAAAGATACCAAAATAAGATCATCAGCAAATGGAACAGTTTCCGAAAATCTGAAAAACAAGGAAAAAAATTGACCAACTTTAATAGTCTAACTGTTAATTAGGAGTCGAAGGAATACTAATGAAAGAAGTTGGTTGCGGTTGGAGCCAATTGGAAAACCAGGATATGGTGTAGGGCCTATACTGATCGAGACGAAATAAATGAGTTCATAAACAAAGCGAAGGTCAAAAACATACATTTTCTTCTGCAGACTTAGAATGTGAAAAAGAAGCAAATCAGGAATATAGTACTGTATACAAAACTAGAGAAATTAATTTAACACAAATAGTAAAATTTGTCTGACCCCGGAGATTTGAAGTGTTAATTGTCTATTGAACCTTGGAGAATTTCGAGGTTCCATACCATTTAACCATGGAAGAAACATCCATCGTGTCTGAAACCGGGACCCTCACACAAGCATCGGTTTCTTGGTTTTCCGATGCTATCATTATGATTATAATTTACCACTTGAGTGAATTCTCCGTGGCTTAACTACCGCAGGTTCGTCGAACCTGGGCCCCCAAGCTCCAGGGGCCCCCGATCTATAAGGGCCCGCCCCCTTATAAAAAAAACTAATAAAGCAATGCATAAATGAAAATCTAGATTGATAGTATTTGTCTTTACGTAATACTGCACATTACAAGTTAAAATTGCTTAGCAGTGGCGTACCACAGGTTCAGGCGGTTCACAAAACCCCCGATTTCCAGGGTTCCTTATAGAAAAATAATCTAATAAAGCATTGCATAGAAAAGCATTGATTAATAATATTTATCGTTATATTCAATACTGAATTTTATCATTTAAAATTGTTGATTTAACTTTAAAATAATCAATTATACATGCCAAGGCCCCTACAATTGTAAAAATTGTCACTCAAACGCCGATACAGAACGTCATCTATGCAATCATGAAAGACTGACCACCAATAATAAGTTACTAACAAATATCGGTTGTCAGCGAAACTGTCCTTTCTTTTCCCTCTAATGTAAAGATGATTTGCTGGGGCGTTTGTCCATGTACCCTGACTGGGGCACTTTGGATCTCATTAATTCCAGCTTGGACTCAACTTCACTTTAGCCTGCATTAGTCAGTGGTGGCGCCAGGGGGTACTGGGGGAGCTATAGCCCCTCGTCGGGGAAGCATAGCCCCCCCCCCCGTCGAGGAAGACGATAAATTTTGTCGGGGAACAAACAAATAAAAAAAATATGTAATATTCGTTTAGCCACCATATCGTTTGTGTTAACTTTTCATCACAACAACAACCACAAT
>NW_022719802.1:2050874-2055417 GCF_011630105.1 Anneissia japonica
AACAACAATAATAATAATAATAATAATTTGCGTTCTGTTATGACAAATGCTCATTTAGATAGCCTCATGATGGTTGGAATACATCGTGATAGGTGAAGCAACCTCGACCATGAAAACGTGGTTGACAGATTTCCATGCAAAATTTCCGAAATATAGAATTTCACTTTCAAGATTGAGGATTTGAAAATAAATTAGATGGTTATATTGCATACTCTTTGTTTCTTGTTTTATTCAAAATGTTTTGGTTTGGAAGCTGATTTCAACATTAGAAAGCATACCCTACATGAAGTCATATTATAGTAACTCGATGCCTATCAAATAAGTAATAAAAACTCGCCATAATTCATCAAATATCCGTGGCTTCCAGGGGGGTTCACCCCCTGGACCCCCACCGGGGCCCTAGGCGTCCCCCTGGCCCCCAGCCAAGTGAGACTCAGACAGGTTTAGCCCCTCCGTCGGGCAAGTCCTGCCGCCACCACTGGCATTAGTCATAGTCGTGGCGTGAGCTTTCAGGCCCTATTTCAAGTTACTTTTGTGAAATTTCATACTTTTTCTAATAATTCACAATAGAAATTGCAGTTTCTTGTGTAAAAGTCTGCTTGAATTTAGATTGCACGAACGATAGTGTCAGTTATTTTTTATTTTTACAGTTCACTTGATGTCGGCATATTAGCAAGTGGTGGCTAAAGTTTTCTAATTTTCAAATTAAGACAATTTTTAAGTCTGAGGGTACCATTTTCCAAATATCTTGGGTTGTTCTACATTAAACAAGTCCGCACCTCGCCCCAACCAAGGTGTGGCTGAGGGTGGCTATGGAATTTCAAGCCAGCAGCTATGATAGTGTCTCCATCTTCATCATTGTCGTCGTCATTCATCACCTCATCGTCTTGTAATTATTTATTTTTTTCCTATTGTCTAAATGAAATGCTGTTGAGTTCTTTTATTATTATTATTATTATGATTTATGCCACAATGTATGGTTAATTTAAAAAATAACAGGTCTTTAATGGAGTTTGTAGCCTAGTTGTAGATCTCTAGAGCTTAAAACTTAAGAACACACTTTGATACAGTACATCTAAAAAGAAAGTCAAAAATAACCACCGAGCACCGAGAGACTGAAAATGAACACGGAATCTGCAGAAGAGCAACGACAAGAATGGTATGTAAACTTCAAATCAAACAGCGTTGAAAGTGGAAGAATTTAAAAAAATAAAATAAAAAATACTGAAAATATTCTAATAAGCCTAAGTTTCCAGGCATGTATACGGTATCCAGTAGGTGGGGTATTGCGAAGAGTGTGAATAACGCACGCAACCAAATTTCATAAGGTTCACATTTCCAAGAATGTGCTGAATATAAATTTGTGATTTTCTGTCATTTAAAAATAAAGCTTAAATTTCCACATTTTAACCAGATTTAACATAATCTCTTAGTCTGTCGTGATTCGGAAAAACGCAATATGCCTATCCATTTTTGAGATTTTGGCTAAGGGGCACCCTGTGGATGTAATCTATCATGGAACGTGATCATATACTCCAAACAATTTTTCGAAATATAAAATTATAATGAGAGTTACGCATTATATCCGTTGACCCACCAAAGCTATCCAATAAGCATTGAAATGTTGGCAATCAAAAGACATTTATGCATATTGGCTTACTTTCCCAAATGGTGGCGGTTCAATAAAATTGTATTATTATTTTTTTCCTGTAAGAAAGTTACAACTTATACGTTGTGGTCATAAGATGAATTTTAGAATCACATTATTAACAAGATTATTTGGTTAGTCTTTCCACGTCGGCGCGTGCACTGAAAAAGTTTCTTTTTTTCTTTTTTTTCTTGAGATTGGATCTAACATGTGTATAATGATTTTGATAAACAATCATAATTCTCTGTACTCTTGCCAAACATTTTAAGAATGGACTTCCTTATGTTGCGGTCGTGTTGGACTGATATTTTTTAAGAAGACTTTTCAACAAACAAAATTTGCATGTCCGTGGATGCATAGAACGTATAATTTCTTAAAATTTGGATATAGAGCGGACTTCCTTATAATTTAGGCCTAAGGAAATATAAATGTTGGGTCTGAAGGTGACAAAGTGTTCTTGCTTATGTTGTGGTCATATTAGAATGTAATGTCATTCAACAAACAACATGAAACATATATCAAACGTGCATGCATATAACGTAATTTTTTAGATAATACTTTCATGACAGTCGAGAATGTACTGATCATATAAATTGTATATATAATTACTGTCTGTGTGCATTGAAAATGTGACAACGAACTCTGGATACGGGCCTTGGTTGACACTTCATATCAAAGGGCCTGTTAATTAATCTTGTACAGAAGCTTGTCATCACCTGCTACGATTACTCCTCCTCCTTACCACCATCATCATCATCATCATCTTCATCATCGCAATTAGTAATTGTCCATGGTAAAATGGGGAAAATCTATGAATTCAGTGTGTATTCATTCATCAATAGACGTCTCGTAATGCACATAAGTGCATTTCTTCAGCAGCTAGAAAACAAAACTTTTCGAAGGAGAACCTAGGACTATCACAATTGCCTGTGAATGAATTAAGGTGGGCTCATAAACTATCATATCACTATTTAAAATTTAGGCCTACACATCATGTAAACTGACCGACTAGTTAGAGGTGAAACCTGAAAATTACGGTTCACTGCAATTCTTTCGGTAGTTCAGGGCATAGATATAATAGTAGGAAGTTGTAGAAAAGCGTGTTTAGCGACGGAAGACATTTCTGCTGACGTATTTAGTAGGCCTAGAAGGTTTGGCTTCGGTAGTGGTGAGTCTTGAAAATTAAATCGTAAATCCATACCGGTACGTGCAGGATTTGATCTGGGGATTAGAACACCGGCACACGTGGCTTAATAACAGTACCAACAGGCTAAAGCGCCAATACACGCTAGTTTGGTCATGCTTCCTAACTTATTGATTTCTTTTTTCTTTTAAAAGTTTTTTTTTAACAATCGAACATGCTTCTAAATATTTTTTTTTTATTTCTTTACTCTGAATATGTACATGAAACAAAGACGAGAAACATCATATTCAAAGGATAAAAACACAATAAAGTAGCGAAATTGGCAACTTATTTCCATTGTGATCCTTACGTAAGAACAATCAGAAACAGTAAAAACGCGACAAAATAAGAAGGTCTAAGGAATAACAAGCATAAAAAATCAATTAAATATTTAAGTTATATGATCCCTCATTTTTTAAATTTCGTTATAATAGGCTTAGTTGATTTTGTTTAGAGCGTAGATGGAAGTTGCACTTTGAACAGTAAATGGCAAACGATTCCATTCATTTATCACGGTTTCATGAATGTGAAGCGGCTTTGTCGACCAGATTTAGGAACTTTTCATTATATCCTGTCGGTAGCAAATCTGGTATTGTAATTATGTGTTGGCTAACCATAGTGATACCTGAATTTAAATAACCAGGGGAAAGATCGTTAATAATCTTGTATATATGATACACTTTTCGTTCCTTAACCCTGAGATCAATTGGCAACCAACTTAATTTAGAGAATTCATTATAACCAATATGTGCACGAGGTCCGAGACCTAAGATACATCTTTAATAATTTTATTTTGGGATGTCTGAAGTTTAATTTTGGTTGCTTTAGCAAGGCCAGAATTCCAAATACAACATCCATAATCATAGTGGCATATTGAATCAAAGAAGATCCGAGGAGTTTAAGATTATGATTCATTGAGTGAAATCTTTATATATATTTGAGAAATCTCTCGGAAATTTGGTAAGAATCCATTTATTAGGAGTACCATTTAGAAATCTCATATGTTTGACATAATCTAGAACAAAAACAAAAAAAGTCATTTTTTAGTGTTTCTAAAGTCAACATTACGTACGTATATATATATATATATATGTATATATATATGTGTATATATATTATATATATATATATATATATTATATATATATATATATATATTTCTTAACATATTTCTATACACACACACACACGAACATCGAGGCGTTGATCGGTTGTTTATTTGCTGCACTGTTTTTATTCTAGCTTATCACCAATGGCAGTAATAGTGCAAGCGATCCCAAAAATACAGTTTTTTATCTTTTATTATAGACGAGGTCATTTTATTGTCACCCAATTAGCGTAACACTTTTGCGAGGTCCGGTCAGCACGGCAATTTCTCCCAATAGAATAGGTTATGCTATGTATTTTTATGGTAGATGTTGGCTTAAAACAATGTTTGCCATCGGCTTAGCATGTGTCTTTGTCGGCTCTATAGAGCATGATATTCATATTTTGGAATAAATAAATAAAGGTTTCAGACTGAATAACCTAGTGTTAAAAGTTAGAATAACGATAGGCATATTAATGGTACCAGTGGGACCTTATTGAGGCCAGCTTCACAAACAAGTCAATACAGTAATGCATGAGATGCCTTGACTGTACAGTACCTCTATGGTGCATATATACATATATACATACATATATACATACATACATATATATACATATTTACA
>NW_022719802.1:2056660-2088291 GCF_011630105.1 Anneissia japonica
ATATATATATATATATATATAATTATTAAACAGAATGCTATTATCATCATTGTTATTAAATTATAAAAGGCACCAAATACCTATGTAAGGAAGACTAACGGAAACTGTACCATAAAACCTATAGAGTAGAAGCCCCATGGGTTTAACCTCGAGAAGCAGCCCATTTCGAAAAGAAGACCACATTTTGAGTTGAGAGTAGTCTGAGAAAGAGGCCCATCTCAAAAAGACCATGGGCTTTCTTCAATCAAGGTAATAATATGGGCTTCTTTCGAGATAGTAGTTACATTCAGAATGAATGCCAGTGAAGGTTGTTTTTACCCAAATACACTCCATTGCCTTGCATTGTTTCTAAACTATGCACTGCACATTAAGGCCATAACGGTGTTTTGCATTTTAATAGACGGATATTTAAAGTGAACTCATTAGGTAACATCTATGTTCGTTCAGTTCAAAATGCTTGTCGGAAATTCAAACAATCCAAGCTCACCAACGCTAGCTGTGAAGACGCAGTACATAACACGATGTTGAGTAAAAGCCAAAAACGTAATCTATATAAACTTGATTACTTGAATATTATATCACCGTAAATGTAATAAATATATACTAATAGATTTCTAGTGTAAACGTCCAAAGGTTAAGCATTCTTAATTTTATCATGGAGGTATCCATACATACCTCCACTATTTTATTATTATACCGATTGTAGTCACTGTATGCTTTCTATTATTATACCGATTGTAGTCACTGTATGCTTTCTATTATTATACCGATTGTAGTCACTGTATGCTTTCTAATCGTGCTTTTGTCAATAAATCTCTACAAAACAAAAGTTTTTGAAAATCAGTCAAGCAAAGATATGGGAAGGCCATGATAGCGTTTCTTTAATCTATTCTTTCATAGGGTACAAAGAAATAATTTGAATACTTTTAGTTTAATTTGGTGCATAAGCAACCAAACACTAAAGCGCAGGATTGGTCCTAGCATTAAATAGGTACCAAGCGGTACAATCTTTTTTAGTTGTTGAATGTCAGTTGAAATACAATCGACCATTGTGCTAAGCCCACTCTTAGATACTGTTGCTACGTGTAGACGATAAACACGTGCATGTGTGGGGGGCATGTGTTTTTTTGAACAGCTGCGTAGTGCTGACTCTGTTCTGATTGGTCAATTAAGTTTGCATGACAATCCGAAAAGGTGCATTTTTCCATCTAGCACAATTATATTTTATACACTAAGATTTTATACAATAATGTATAACAGTTATATAACCTTGTCAATGATGTCATCCTGACTGTCATGCGATCAAAATGTATCAATCAAATACTAATGGTTCTAAATACACTGCGAGGGTGCTGTTGTAAATTAACAAAATATGATCTTGGAAAAAGTTGTTTAGTAGTAGTTTGCTTCAGTGAATATCAATACAACTGTTCTGCTATCAGCGATAATATCACGATTACATCCATGGTTTAACCAACCATGAGTACACAACACTGAGGGGCATTAGCAAAATAGCAAAATCTAGTTGGGCTTCTAATCCAGAAATATATTAGGTATCCAGTTTAACACAAAAAAGCAGAGACTACACTCTATGCAAAAGGATACCCAAGTAAGTTTAGATAGAGGTAACAGTTCAGGATTAAACAAAAATAATGGGAATGGAGGAGCATAAAAAACATAGCTTCTGATACTACATGCTATCAATGTGCAATTTACATGATAAAAAAATTGAGATCGACACATACATAATTAATTTTTTTTTAAATAACATCTATGATGTCCTGTGACTTTTTACCCAATTCCACAAACTTTATCAGAAAATTAAATAAACATTCAATACAATTTTTAATTCTAGAATGATTCTAGCTCTGCCTTAATGTGTGAAAAAACCATAAAATAATCATTCAAAAAACACATACAGCATATAGAATGTTAATTTATCAATTTCCAATGAGGTACAAACAAATTAGTGTTTACTGATTGCCAGACTTAGCTAAACTTACCAAATATCCCAATCTGTTTGCACTTAATTTTCTTTTGACCAGATACATGATTCAGTTCCCACAGTCCAACAATCTGAGCAGGTTTTTAAACAATAACTGCTACATGATATTCACATATTTGTAAAATAGATATAGAATATATAAATTATTATGAAAGACTTAGGATAAATAACCAAGGTTTGATTGAATAAAGTGATAATTACTGGCTATCACAAAATTATTGAGATAGCAGTATGGTTACTGGGACCTTATTTTGTCTTTCAATTACTGTAAAACTTCTGCTTGAAACACAGTGTCACTATTTGTTTGACTGACTTTAAGGGTTACAATTAAAGTATTACTAATATAACAAAGATACTATAAATACAAGATAGAGCACTCGCATTGTAAAAATGAGGCGGAAATCGTGCCCAACCATGCAACCATTTAACCATGCAAGTTTTCTATACTTTGTGCCCAACGTACAGGGCGCCCTTCTGTTGCTAAGTATATCCAGACGCACACGGCGCCCTTCTTTTTCCACTAATGGAGGAAAACTTTATCACTAGAGTGCGTCCAGCCATACGATTTTGCGCTATTATTGTTGTTTTCTATACTGATCCATAGGCTTAATTGTGTGTTTTATTTGGATAATAGCAACGATTTCTACCTCCGCCAAGGAATTATGTACTGACCGTTGTCACTGTCTGGGTACAACTGTACAAATGTGTACAATTTTTTAATTGAGAATTGACAATAAAAATATGCGACGACTTGGTAACGAAAGTTTGGTTGAAGTTTTTTTAGATCCAGTCGTACGGGGCGCCCCATTGTTTGTATTCCCACCATGCATTTCGGTGGATTTCGGTGGAACACATTTTTTGTGTGGAGAACTCTATCTTGTATTTCTAGTATCTTTGCTAATAATGTTCCGGGTCACTATTATTAAGCATTAAGTATTAAAAACAACACCCAAATTTCATGTTTAAAATTAAAATAAAATTTTCCTCTTTTTATCCAATTTCAAATATTCGAAATTGGAAATCATGGCTGGGCCAAAGGGGATCTGCGGCAGCTGCAGATCACCCCAGTACCGACATGTAACAAATAAATTGTGCCTTATTCATGCCTAACTCTCATGCAAATGTTATTCGAGGAGCAGAGTGATCCGACTCCAATTAAAACCGGACACTGTCTGGGTCTTATTATTGAGTCCATACACGAGTTCATACTCTGTTGAGCTATGTTGGTTGGTATGATGGATCTTAATTATACGATTTTCGTGTATAGTGTTGAAAGGAGTGGTACGAACAGTGCTGCGACGTTAAAACCGAGGTCTTCGGTGCAATAGTTTTAGCCAAACACTTAGTTATTGTGCCAGCAAATTCACAAAAATAATCATTGTACAAGTAAACAAAATCTTGACCTTGTTTTACAAACTCAACAAAATCATAAATAGCAGGCCTTTTCCGTTTTAAAAGCGTTATCACCTGTAAACAATGTTGTCATCATCATCATCTTCAAATAGCATCCGCTACATTAAGGTTATTAAAATTCTGCTAAGGGGAAAGTCCCCTAAAACTTTGTTTGCCAATAGTAACCACACTGAGTTCATCTTGCAAAGATTGGCTACTATTCTGGTCATGGGTCAAAATAGAGTACTGAGTTTTAATGAGAAGTGTTACAGTAGTTTACAATTAACTTTGAAATCAAAATATGATAGTTGATGTAAAAAATGTGCCTAAGACAAGAAAGTCCTCTACAGTATTGGAATATTATAACAGACACCTCTGAGCAGCTAAAAATTAACTATTTGCAACCATCTCATAAAAAGAATTCCATTCACTACAAACCATTTTATGCACACTGACAATAGAAATTGCCTCCTACACTTATATTGAGGTCATGTACTTTATACATAGGCTTACATTATTACCCCACCTTAATACTTGTACCCGTCCACAAATACTGTATCTAATACTCCTAACAATTTCCCCCCTCCCCTTCAAAACTTGCTCTCTTTATTTCCCTGCTTTTATTTTCTTGCATAGTGTTCAAACAATTACAATTCCGGAACATGCAATTCTGTTTTATGTAAAAAAAAAACATCACATTTAACTGAGACGGGCACGTGCTGAGCGATTGTAGCGTTCTTTCTCATTTTCAATCTCCCGACAGAGAACATACGCTAAAACGATTCCGGTTATCTGTATCAAAAGACAATCAAATTGATCAATATTTCAAATTAAACATAAAACAAAGTGATTGAAACCGTTCAAACATTAGGTCATGTAAAGTGAAACATTAAACGTAAAGAAGAGTACTGCAGAAGGAAATGGCCATCACCACAATTGTCTTTGTATGTAAACACTATTCAACACTTATTTCCTCTTAATAAAACAATTCAGGAAATGTTTATGCACACACTTCTTTTTATTTACGTAGGCATCACTTCAATGATTGGAATAATAATGTGGAGAGGTACTTCAGATGAACAGAGGAAAGAAACTATTCACCGTATTAAATTTATGTAAACAATATAAACTGAAAATTATATTTGATGAAAATTTGAACAGTTAATGAGATACAGATATTTAAAAACCGGGGAAAAAGGGGAGTAACCCCTGATCTCTATTATAGTACAGCTATAGTAGCTGGATTGCTCATTGGCTGGTTTTAGTAAGGCCACCAAGGCCATGTTGGAGGGCCTAAGTGACGTATCAGTTTATTTTTTTTCAAATCATCTAACCGCTTGACGTGACTCTTCATGCACTTTAAAAAAGTTATTTGCGTTGTTAGTGATTGTCATCACTATAACAACATGACTTCGCTCGCGCTTACGTTAAATTTAAATTTATTATTGGAAAGTATTGATGATGACATAATTAATGTCGAAATATTGAATCCGGACACGATGGCGTGCATTTCGATACTTCCGAGTATGTTTTATACTATCTTAAGTATTGCAAGAATCGTTAATATTTAACAATAATTTCAACAAGTGCCAAAAAAAACTTGTCTAAACTGGTACATCACTTAGGCCCTTCAACATGGCATCGGTGGCCTCACTTTTTTCTTTACAAGGATTGGCCAATGAGCAATCCAGCTATTATAGTAGAGATCAGTGGGCGTAACCACCCTTTTTTCCAGCTTTTTCCCCCATTTTAAAATATTTAAAAATCTGTATCTCATTAACCATTCCTAAGTGTTTTGTCAAATATGCTTTTTGCGTCTTAGAAAAATCAATTTTTTTTCCTCCAGAGCCTGTCTTTAAGAGTGTCCCTGAATATAAGCTGACCAGTAAGGGCTCATGCTCTACAAATATGCTTTTAATAAAATTATACCATGCAATAAATATCATACCTGAAATGCGGCAACCATTATGACAGTAACGCCCACAATGTAACTCTTTGTTTTGATGTTGTCCAGTAGGGCTTCTACACAACCCACCACATAGATCTTGTCGTTAGCAGTAACTGCCTGTAAGGACAATAAACAACCTTCAATTATCGTATCTTTTGACCGCCAAAGACGGAGATCTCCGTTTTTTCCATTTTCTTTTTTTATATGATAGAGGGGGGTATGCCCGGATTTCTAGAAAATCTCTAAAGAGTTTAAATGGGTCAGGACCATATATGCCTCGCTATTTCAATGTGACCTATTGTCAGTGACCTCATAATTGCATGGCAATACTGAAATGCGATTATCTCAGCTTCATTGTGTGAATGTGCGTAAAGCCCCAAAAGTGAGTGATTTTCATTTTGCTGTTACAGGGTTATAAATTGTGATTTGAATAAAGTGTTTGGTACCAGTGTAAAGGTGAGATGTTTGTCGTTCTTTAGGTGTATAATACATGTCAATTTGATCAAGTACGCACTCTTAGCGAGCTTTGGAAAGATGGTCAAATTCGGTAAAAAGCCTGGCGGTGGCTGACACTATTTTCAAACACAGCTGGTGGTGAAAGTGTCATAACATTCTTGATAATAAGATAACAACAATAATGACAAAAACATTCAGAATTTTCAAATTTGAGGTGAATCAAAGAAAATAAAAATAAAATTTTATATTTGGCCAATTAGCGCACCCGCCACCTCAAAGAAATGGAAATTTCAGATAAAAAAATAAGTTGTTCTTTAATATTTTTACACCATCACTGCCTTGAAATCTCCAAAAATAAGAAGTATATTTCTTCCTAATTATGTAAATTTACATCATTTAACCATCCCATTCATGGGCGTCAATCGGTGGGGGACAGCGGGACACGTTCCCCCCCCCACTTTTCAAAGTTTTTATTATTAGTATTATTATTATTATTTATGAATTATTATTATTATAATTGCTGTTCACTTGTGCTCTGTTCCAAGTGCGGTGCGTTTTTTATTAGACCAAAACCGAGTAAAAACACACTTGTTTGTACATTTTGTAACCACCTCAGTAACCATTCCATCGATTTCATAGGTACAGTTGGGGGGGGGGGCGCCTGGGCTCTACCGCTACATTTTTCAAAATTTCTGTCTAAGAGTGCATTTTCAGCCATCTAGAGGTTCCATAATCATAAATTTTCTTATCTCAGCCCCAACCATGGTGGGGCTGAGATCTGGGGTTTATACTCCATCTGTAAAAGTCCCTCCCTGGGCCCCCTCTATTTCGAATTCTGGGATCTGTCACTGTATTTTGAATATGTAGCGTGGAAATTAAAATGTTAATTGCATTCCTGAAAATCAATTAGATATGACTTATAAAAGGCTATATAGACGCCAGAGATTCCAGGGCTTCGCCTCTGGAGACTCCCAGCCAATGCTTGGGCTTACGGCCCAAGACTTTCTTATTTTGCAATTCAACCCCCCCCCCTCCACTTTCAACCACGAATCGACGCCCTTGATCCCATTACTACACTGTCTACATTTAACAATAACATATTTATTTTCTCCTCTGAATATTTTGGAAAAACCATTTGCTTTTCAGGTGTTTGAATTCTTGTATTTACTGTTTATTGGCTACTTTTTTTCTCTCTTAATGGTAAGTCTTGTTCAGTTACTTTTCCTGCCTTTTCTTCGTGCCTTGTGCCTTTTGGTAGAGTTGAATCCACTAAAAACAGTTTAATTTCTAGACTCCCTAAGTTTTATAATACAATTTCCTCTAAAGACACCTCTATTGATCCTTTTTCTGACAAGTTCTGTTTTTAACAATCAAATTTGTAAGGTTATCCACAATATTTCTCAGGTTTTTTGGCCCTTGGCTTCTTGTTTTTTACTGTTTTATTGCTTTTTTTGTCTGTTTTTTCTTATGATGCTTCTCTTTTTTTATATCCATATTTATACATATATTTTATTGTTAATCCATTCTGTAAGTGGTGGGTTACCCGCTGTTAGGAGTGATTTGAAATAAAATAAAAAAACAAAATTTTTATTTTTTTCGCCTTCCTCTGACGATCTTTAAAAGAAGTTCACGAAATAGAGACATGTTCATTGCTTTTTACATTATCTGGTTTTTCCCGGGCGACCATATAACTCTGTTTGTAATATTTTCCATGTATCTGATTGATGTAATTTTGATTATACTAAACTGCTAAGATCTCCTTTTTTTTATTATAAAATATGAGGCTTCCCCAAACCAGTGTACTGTCGCTTGTTAAACTGAATAATTAGCTTAAGAATGTGGAAGTATTGTATATTTTAGTACAGAGAAGCAGTAATACATTTAATAGTAACTTGGGCAATAAGTAAATCGAATCCAATAAAATGAGCTTTCATTTTAAAGCTTAGGCCTAAAATGTGGAGAATTTTGGCATGGCAAGCCCCATATGTCCAATTTTGTGCTTGATGAGGTATGACGGAGGAAGGTCCTGTGCCGTTACACCCCTGAAATATAAAAAAACATGCACTTACAGCGAGTTCTTGTGTATTGTAACCACACTGTGTGTTAATAATGTCCTCATCAGTCTGGATACAACATGAATATGGAACGCCACACCTCTCACGACTTGGGTTGTCAGGTGTACAGTTGAAGTACTTGTTTTTGGTCCAGTCTTGGTATGATTTCTCTCCTCCACAACATTCAAACTACAGAGTTTAGAGGCATTATACTTCAATCAATCAATTAATTACCATTTATTGTCATTTTTACACTACTTCAGCTCTGTTTACAATGTACAGAGAAACATAAATAGAACAAAAAGCAATGAGAAAACATTAAAAGTAGTGTGATATATTAAAAATAATAATATAATTATTATAATTATATTAATTATAATTATAATTATATTATTATAATAATAATTAAATCATAATTATAGTAGATTGATGATGATAAATTTCAATAAAATCTTGTTATATTTTCAAAAAATAAGTAATCTTCTATATCTTGCATGATGATAATAATGATAATACCTATAATGATAAATAATAAATGCTTATAAAAAATAACAATGACAATTGTAAGTTTCAATATGTTATATTTTTTACAAGTAATCTCGCATCTTGCTTGAAGATAATGATAATAATATATCAAATTTCATTGGTGTAAAGCCAAAAAAAAAAAAAAAGTCATTTGATGATAATAATAATAATAATAATAATTAATAATAATAATAATAAATGATAAATACTAATATTAATAAATATTAAAATAACAATGTTATGGTGATGATGATGATAAAATGATGATATAAATGATAATGTGAGAGTATATATATATAATATGTTATATTTTTTACAAGTAATCTCGCATCTTGCTTGAAGATAATGATAATAATATATCAAATTTCATTGGTGTAAAGCCAAAAAAAAAAAAAAGTCATTTGATGATAATAATAATAATAATAATTAATAATAATAATAATAAATGATAAATACTAATATTAATAAATATTAAAATAACAATGTTATGGTGATGATGATGATAAAAATGATAATGTGAGAGTATATCCTTGCTGGGAATTTTGACCAATTGTGTTAGCAATACATAAACTTAGTCTCATTAAGAGCCTTATGCAGTGGAGTGGTTTTTCGGTGTCAGATGAAAAGGAATTTGTGGTTCTACCTCCATGAGTATATTATAGATGTAAAGGTATTCAACCTGTACATGTCTGGAGTGCCCATCCATCTTTCTTAAGCATTGGGACTAGACTGTGCAATGTTTTGAGGGGATCACCACTCCTCACAATGAGTCTGTTTACCTTCCCAACACATGCCAGTACCCTTCATGGGTAGAGAGAGACAAATGCATTATAAAGTGTCTTGCTTAAGCAAGAGTTTTGAGACCTGACCACAAGGTCGAGAAACTGAGCCACAACTGCTGTGCCAAACGCTTCCACTATATATATCTGATTAATGAGGGTGGAAAAACTAAGTTTACAATGACATTTAAACGAGCAGATGATGATGCATGACAGCCAATACTTGACAGGAAGTGGAGATGGTCATATGCCTACCAAAGACCTGGAAACTGATGTGCTGCATCTTGTTGTATACACAGGTAAATACAAGATCTCTTCTCATCAGTGTCTTGCAGAGCCTGAGAATAACAATCTACAGTATAGGCATGGCCAGATGAGTCAGAAGTAAGGTCTGAAGAAGGAGTCTACTTGTGATATGCCCTAGGAAGTGCTGCAATCACACACACACACACACACACGCTGTATTAATTTACTTTAAAGTAACTTCAGATGATTTACTTTAAGGGGTCTCGCACATGTAGTGCACTACTTCACATACACAAGGAATGTAAGGAAAGCACGTTCAAAATTAGAGACTTCATTCTGGATAGTGCAACCAACGAGTAAGTTAATTTAGAGATGCAACAAGGGACTTATGAAATGCTGAATGCAGTACCTGGATGCCAAAACAATGACATAATCTTATACAGTTAAACTCAAATATTTTCTAAGTCAATCTTATTTTACATGCCAAATTGTTGTTTCCCATTAATAATTAATGATCTGCAAGTCAAATTTTATCGAAGTCAAACAATTTTTCTATGCCATTTTAGATTCGACAAGTGCAACTGTATTCCATATTTCTGTAAATCACAATGCTCACGTTTTCAGGATCACAAACATGTATAGAAACAAACTTTGAAATGTGTAACTCACTGTGCGTTGTGAAAAGTCTATGAAGTTTGTAAGATCCTCGTAGCCAGACTGTCTGTATCTCATTATCGCAGTTTCTACAATATCATTGGCTTCTTGTTCAAACTGCAAAAGAGAAATGGATTTTAATAAGTCTTTCCAAAATGTTTACTATTTTCCATGTTCTTTTCCTTCTTTTTTATTGCCACTTGAAGCTGCTTCCACTTTAATTTACTTTAATGCAACTGAATTTTTCCATATTTTTAGTTTCTTCTTACATGTTGTTTGTAAAAAGTAAGGTAACTTCTTGCACCCAGTGTTTGTCTACCTCAATTGGTATTGGTAGAAAATGTTGCCAACTGGTAAATTTGGTAACTATACTAGGGGTTTTTTTTTAAATGTGTGACAGAAAAAATGAAATTAGGAATCAATGATGTGATGTGTTTAAGTTTGCACCCTATATGTTTTAAAACGCCGATATTACGCCACAATATAGGACCCTTTCAGACAGAAAAGCGTTAGGTTACCGCATTATTGCGGCAACAAAGACGCTGTGTTATTATGCCGGCATGCTTACTGCAATATTGCAGCAGTATCTATCGGGAAGGGACTTTAAGTTACAAGCTTATTAAAAGTGACTTAAAGGTGGACAATAATAATAACATTTTCAAATCTTGCATATCTGTAGCCTTACCTCATCTGAGTAAATAAATACTAATACTCCTGCCATAACTTCCAAAACAAATAGAAGGAGCAAAAGCAAGTAGAACTGCAATTAAAATTAGTAGGAAATATTATTTAAAATTACATGCTATTAATAATCATAAGGATAGAAATAGTTTTTAAAATAAAAAACTTTTCATTAAAACAAAACAGCATAAAAAGGAAGTTAATCAACAATACATTTTCAATCAAAAAATTTGCAGATTTTCTATCTATTGTCTAAAACTATGTTCAAAATTTAAAACAAAAACAAAAACAAAAAAAACAAGCAATTAAATAAATATAATTATGAGAGTGTTAGAGACAATAGGGCAGAAATAATTTATTTTGACATATTCTTTGATTTTAAAGAAGCAAATGCGACAGTCTCCTACTCATTATGCTTCCCTGCCTACCCAACTCTTAAAATACCAGCCAGTCCATCCAAATCCCACCCCAATTTAGCCATTTCTTACTTTTGACTGTGTAAGTCTATGTTAAATGTCAAGTAATAGCAGTAACAAATTACATGGCATAGAATCTAAGCCTATGTTGGTCTGATCTGAATAGTTTATTTATTGGTTATACATATTATTACTTGTTGCAGCATTTCGCTAAAATTAATATTTTTACTGTGCGCAATGTTTGTTTAAGATTTGTGTACGTTTGTATTGGTTTATGAAAGTAGAGTTGGGAAGGAATGCCCTTTGGTGATTGTAGTTTTTAACTGCTTTTGTCTCCCCACAGATCTCTTCTTTCATTTTGTATTTTTTAAATGTTTGTACAGCTTAAACAAATACAATCAAATAATGTGAAGATCAACAGCTGTTAAGAAATAACGATTTTATAAATTTGCAGATGATGGTGTCATATTTGTTTGTGACTTGACCTTTGACATGCACAAGTTGAGACTACAGGAAAGTGCTTCTCCACCTACTAATTATTTTCACCCTACATCCACTCAACCCAACCTTTGAACTTTTTTTTTTAAAGAATCTACACTCCCTTAACAGAGACATCAAAAGGATGCTGTAGGCCTATAGTGAGATTTCATCTGATTGCTAACATCCTGTTGATAAACTGATATTGTAAAGAGCTCATGTTAATTGCTTCTTCCTGATACTCACCGACACAATAATGAAACAATGTTTCAACTTTTATTTTCAACTAATTCAGTTCGATTTGAATATTGATATTCTAAAACTTATTGTATAGGGCTAAACATTTTTAAAAATAATTGTCCATCATAGTTTTATATTCTTGATTTTAACTCTTTGTGTATTTTTTTAACAATCTTATTTATCTTATTTTTTTAAACTCTTATTTTGTAATGACTGTATTTTTATATGCAACTCCATTTTATATACTATATAAACATATACTTTTGTTGCCGTTGGATTTTTTGAGCAAAAATTAAAAATAATTAACTTTTTTCAACGTAAACCTCAGAACAAACACATTAAAATAGGTCAAATGTCCAATAGCAACCTGCATTTGCTATATTTTACCTGTATTTTATGTATATTTAGATGTATTCCTAGCTATTACGTTAAATGTTTTATGAACAAATGAAGTAAAATAAATTAAGTGAGCAGAAGATGATGAAATTTTCCTTGAATCAACTGCTAACTAGGCGAAAGTAACCTATATTTGTGTTAGAGTTAGCCGAAAGTACCAAAAGTAACTGAAGGTAGCGCTACAAGCCTTCTCTATATAACTTATCATTCTATTCCCCAGTTTTTCGTCAAACAACTTTTTTCTGTCTTAGAAAAATCAGTTCTACAACATATCAAAAATTATTTTTCCTCCGGAGTCTGACTTTAAGCCTTATGTATTACAATATGCCGGCAATGGATTCTTGCGTATGGCCTTACTCGTCCATTCTCTGACAAATGTGCCGAAGACAAGTCAAACCAGTCACTCCTCGTAAATCGTGTTTCTGAGATGGCAAAAACATGTTTGAATGTTAAAATTTTCAAAAAACTATTTCATTACACGAAACTTTATATATCTGTACATCATGCTACTAGTATATTGTTTTCCTCATTTTCTTATGTAATGTTGTTTTTCCTCATTTTTTTTTTAATGATTTGGTGACTGTCTCTGCCTGAGAAATGTCCAAAATCGTAAACCTCTTGAATTCTCTTAAATATTACAGTAGATATGCTACCGAGAGTCAAGCCATTGTTTGATGCTTAGCTCTCCATCCCACACTGATCTAGGCTGGCCTCTATTATCATCATCATCATTATTTAATTGGCATGCATTTACATGATGCGACAATGCTTGTAGCAATTATGGCGTGCAGAATTTACATTACATGCTCTTTTCAGAATCCCTACCTTTCCTTTAAGGGCAAAAGCCATTATTCCACCAATCAACTCTACTAAGAAAAGTATTGCTATGGAAATGTAGAACTATGCACAAAAAAAAAAAATAAACAAATAAATGACACCATTTATTTAGTGACAAAACCATTGACATTTACTATAACAATGAGAATTAATAGAAAAAAAATGCCCCCAGTGGGAGCATGTGTGTACTGCTTGAACTGTTAATTTTGGGTACTTTTTTGGGTTAATTTCTATCTTTAGCATATGATGCAATGGTATCCCATAATTCCTCTCTCTGAACTTTGAACACTCAAACCGGATTAACTTTCACAGCTTACAAGTGAGATGATAACTAAGCTAATACCCCATTCAGACTAGCATCGCATTGCAATCGGTTGTAGCAATTGCGACACCCAATCGCAAAGTAAATCGTGTGTGAAAGCTCACCAATAGTAGTCGATATGTAATCGATATCGCAATTGTTACCCATTGCGATTGGGTGCTACAATCTTTATTACTCCTGATTACCACGGAATCTGATCGCAAAGAATCACAACGAATTCCACAGGCACTCTTTGGCTGAGGTCAGTCAACATAGGCCTAGCCACCGGAGGCCTGGCCCTGGAATGTAAAGTTTGGGTTGGTCTAAATGCGTTCGTTGATTGCGATCGGGAGTAATCAGTTTTGGATTACCCCCGATTACATCGCAACCAATCGCAACAGAGTGTAGTCTGAATAGGGTCTTATATCCTTGTAAACTAAAGTGTTAACAGTTCACGTGGGGGCAGTAGACACAAAAACTGTAAACTACAATAACTGCATGGTGACAGATATTTGAATGTTTTATATTATTTGAGTTCAGGATTATTTATTTTCTTATTTATATCCCAATGGAAAAACAATAATCCAGTCAAATATAATTTCTTCCTTATTTTTTTCAATTCTGCAACATATTTTACCATCTTTTCAAATATAGGCCTATTTATAATAATAAGCCTATAAAAAAAAATTGTCTTTTAATTTTATTGCATGTACTTTAATTTAATGTATTTTTACTGGTTAGTGGTTTAGGAACAATTCACTTACTGTAGGTGTCGGGATTATAGCTCATCATTCTCTCTTGAAACGTTTCAATGTATCTGTCTGACATTATTGTTAAAGTATTGAATACATAATAAATGCATACTGTAGGATCTATTTGTTGCTTTTACTGTAGCTTTCACTGTTAACAAGAGCTTCATTCAGTTTACTGAATGACTGTCATTATGATGTTTTTGAAGCTAGGGTATGTACAGTAAGGGAGGTAAGAGCAGGTATTAGCTATTGAAAAGGCAACTCAAATTACTATACACATTATGTGCAGTTTTCATAGTGTTAATATACAGGATGAATACACTAACTCTAATGCAGTAATATTATTTAACAATTTTTAATGTAAAGCATTTAATGACATAAAGAATTCAATTAATTGACTGCAGATCAGTTGTAAAAATGAATACTGTATTAAGACAATATGCAAAACAGTGGTAAAAGGATATGCTAAGATTGTATTGCGTATACTTTAGGTAGTCCTTGCCGAGTTTTAACTTTGCCCAAAGAAATCCTAACTCCCCAATGTAACTGCCTACCTCCAAATTATGCACTATCTATTATTATATTTTTATTTTAAATTTAATGCTAAAAATTAACTTATGGACATTGTATTGTATAGTCAGATGGTAAGTGTGTAAAACGAGACGTTCATGACTCTTTGACAGGAGCTAATACTTACAATGGTGAGAAGCACACAATTCTCCCGGATCGCACCAATGCAACCTGAGAAACCAAGAATAAAAGCGACCACTCCGACAACAATAAGAACAATAGCAGGATCTGTGAAGAAATCCACGTGAGAGTTGATGCTTGTTTCGCTCTCTCGTTCTACAAGTGCCCAAATACCAATGGCCAGTAAAGCAATGCCGAATATCTGGAAAAAAAATGTACCATGTCTTCACTAAATAAATTGTAAACTAGTAAAAATAACACAAAATTACATAACAAGATGGTTAGTTATTTCTCAGCTCCATTGTCGGATGGAATAAAATCATAAAGGCATAAAAACGAGGAGAAATTCACCGGATACAAGAGTGGAACTCTTTACAAACTACATTCTATAAAACTGTTCTGTATCCAGTGAAAAAAGAAATAGCTAACACTTACTGAGTGATACTAATGGTCCGGTATCCAATTAGGCATTAAAAAAACCAATCAAGCGTGAGAGTATAACAATGCCAAGCAGAACTGTTCCTTTTCCGCCACTGAAAACTCACAATTATTATTAAAACACATAAATTACTGTAGCTACCATTAGTCCCTACTCATAAGACAAAAAGAAAGAGAATGACACTTCTAACTTCTAACCTACTAATTGTTTCGCTTTATATTACTACATATACTGTAATTCTTAAAAGGAGATATTTTCGAGTCAAGGAAAATTCCTGTACTGTCTGTCACAGAATTTGAACCTAGGACATTGGGCCCAGTTTTATAATAACACCAAGCTATTGTTTGTAAGCTGTTTTGTTTAGTTTTAAAGGAGTGATTGATTTTTAAAGTATTACGGCATATTTTATTTATTGTATTGTCTTTGTGGATTCGTTGAACAGTTTAAGTCTGTGGATTGTATAGTTTTATTGTGAACGCACCGCATAGAATCTGCCACTAATAAAGTATTTATTATTATAATATTAAGTAATCCAATATTATTAAAACTGGATGCTTTCTCTACAGAAAAATAACTTGTGATGCATACTCTAAGAATTGGATTTATTCAGTGTAAACACCAAGGATAGTCTAGAAGACGACTTATTTTCAGTGGGGTCCTTTTGGTGCTGATTGGGCAGTACACCGGGAGACAATACCCTACTCTTTTCCAAAGAGTATACAGTACAGTACTTTGTTCTTTAATGTGCACATGGGCTCCCGGGGGGCTCACTCTTAATTATTTCTATACGGGTAGGTGCCGCATTTACAGGGGTATTTTTCAGGACTTGGTAGCACAAGTGTGGGAAATACCAGGTAAAATTGGTAGCCCTGCCCCTTCCTGTATCATCAAAGCAGTATAATTTTTCACACGATTTTAGCGAAGTTTTTTGCTAAAAACTCCATGTCATACCTACAGTAGAGATCGCGAACGGGCATAATTGCGGTCGCCATCGGGAACCAGAACAATTTTAATTTGTTAGGTTACATGGTCGCAATACTGTAGTAGTTCAACCGATACTGAATTTTGGTAAATGGTAGTTCAAGTACCTAATAATTTTCAGTAGAATAGGTAGCGCAAGTGTCTCATGTCTTGGATTGGCTGCTGCACACCCCCGTAAGGTTGGTATGCAAGTGAACCCCCCCCGGGCATGGGCCATAAATGCACACAGGACCAAAGGCTTACATCTCATCCGAAAGACTGCACTATTGTAACTAGCTGAAACCAGGAGAGGTAGCGTTGGGAATTGAACCGTTGAGCTAGAGATCTCCATGGTTTAGCGCACACACAGTGGCTCCCACCAGATTAGCCGACAGAGCTACAGACTGCTCTCAAAAACTAACTCTGTAGGTATTACTACTATTATAGGTTTCTAGCCCAAGTATCCCATTATCAGCTACATTTATTTATGGAAGTATATATTATGCCGACGCCGGAAAATATGCCAAAATATGTATTTCTCTGATTGGCTATTGTAAAGTATGACGTCATCAAATTTTTGGTAGCAATTTGTATGTTTTGCAGATCGTCTATAGGTGTTTGTTCATAATAATGCACTGCATGTTTTTCGGGATATGACCGGTTGAGCCGCCGACAAGTTGAGCCGCCGGTAATTTCTATGGAACGCCAAGCGCGTCTCTCAGTGAATGTAGTCGGCTTGCCGATGTCATCAGTGAATGAACCCCCCGATACCAGCTACATATTCATCCCACAGTCTTGTCAGTCGTTGATTTGCTCGTATTGCCGTTCGTGATGTATAATTGTGTAATTGAAAATTAGAATTTCAATATATTTATGTACTACATTTTTATAAAAATATATGAAGTTGTATAATTGCAAAATCATATTAAAAATATAATTTTATGTACATTTTTATACAAATAAATGAAGTTGTATAATTGCAAAATCGTATTAAAAATGTGTTTATTCACGTTTGGCTTGCGGCGTATTTCAATTAACTTATTCGTTATTTGTACTATTTTGTTAAATTATTTAATTAAATTATTTATTATATATAAGTTTAACAAATAGTACAAAAATAAAAATACTGTATATAAATTATAAAACCATAGTAAATACTGTATAATAAAATAGGCCTAACACATTTAAATTTATTGTTTATTATTCATGCAAAATCGTATTAAAAATGTAATAACTTGATTATTTTTTACGTTTGGTTTGCGGCGTATTTCAATTAACTTATTCGTTATTTGTACTATTTTGTTAAATTATTTAATTAAATTATATTTATTATATACCATTATATATAATAAATGATAAGAATGTATGGAGTTTTTTTTTACTATCTGGCAAGCCGACTAAATTAGACAGATGACTCTAAACAATAAATTTAAATGTGTTAGGCCTATATTAATATATACTATTTACTATGGTTTTGTAATTTATATACTTTTTATTTTTGTACTATTTGTTAAATTTATATATAATAAATGATAAGTATGTGTAGAGTTTTTTTTTTACTATCTGGCAAGCTGACGGAGCAAATACTCACAAAATTTAAATTAAAACGATAGAAAGAACAAGTAAATAAATTGAAATACATCCCAAAAATATTTAATAAATCAGTGCAAAAACCGAGTATTTTAAATAAATTTAAATAATTGAGTAAATAAACTGAAATACATCCCAAACAACAGTACAGTACCAAGAACGAATAAGTTAATTGAAATACGCCGCAATTAACGCACTACATTCACTGAGAGACGCGCTTGGCGTTCCATAGAAATGACCGGCGGCTCAACTTGTCGGCGGCTCAACCGGTCATAATCCATGTTTTTCTTAGTCAGAGAGATCATCTTATACTAAAACACTATTGTATTTATTAATACCATGATAGCCTTGTTCCCTTTGTATTGTATTGAATAAAAATTTATATAAGACACCAGTGATTTGCTGGTTTGTTGTATTTTTAGACAGTTACCTAGTATTATTATTTGAATAACATTTCAAAGTAGGCCTACACTTTAAAAAATAAATATATAAAGTAGGCCTACTGAACAAATATAAAACAAAATTAAATAGATGAAAAAAGGAATGCAAATATAGAGGGGCAATTAATCTCTGATAAGAGCAGCAAAGTAAATTATTAGTTACATTTTATATTGTTTTAATCAATTATTTTCTCTTTATTGGCTTTCTACTTTTTATTTTCCCTTTAATAATAATATTAATAATAGTAGTAAAATACTCATCAGTTTTTTTCTTTTTTTTTAAAAACTTTTTGTGTCCTTTATTAATTCTCTAGGTTTAATTTGTCAATGTTAAAGATCTACTTATTTTTTTTATATTCTGAGTGATGCGGGGTATACCTGGCTTTGTCTTACAATACAATGCTAGGCCTGGTAGGCCTACTAGGCTAGACCACCGCCGCTCAGGTGTACTATGGCTTATCGTATAAAACACCCCTCCCTAGCCTAATCCCAGCCTGAGCCTAGCTAGCTTCTTAGGCTAATGCCATCAAGCGATGAGTCATTCTGAAAAGCCATGAAGGTTATGTTATCTGATATCGAACATCTACAAACAACAGCGAACAGCGATAAAATATTGTAGCTTACCCAAAACAAGAAATTAAAGACAAATAAAAGGTATTTAACAACAGGTCTGGTATCTTGATTGGCCATGATGACGTCGAAATAGTCGGACTTCGATCAAAACACAACAGCGACGATGACAGATGACAAGAAGACAACTCCACCCTTATAGAATTATGGGACGCCACCAGTGCCTTTAGTACAGCTGTCCAGTAAAATACAGGTACTGTAACAGTGGCTAATACTGTATTAAAATTGCATTATCAGTTTTACCAACCGTCAATATCGATATAGGCCTACTTTTCTTTTATTTTTGCCATTCTCATCAAGACCAGAAAAATGTTTCAACCGATTATTGAGGCCTATTTGAGTGGACCCTTGCAGGATCAAATCTGAAGTAGGCCTACAAGGCCCACTTAAAACTACACAAATATACTATCTAATAAAATAATAAAATATATTTTAAATAAGCATTATATTAAGAAACAACTTTTTCAAGCATAGACAAAAAATAGGCTCCCAGCGGGAGCGTGTTTCTACCGCCTTATGCAGGAGTTTTTGTTTTTTTTAATTTTATCTTATGTTCTTCAATATCCAGATGTGTGTATTATTGTAGTGTATCTGGATTTTTCATGAAAATTTTCTTTCATAATATTCTGTATAGGCCTACTACTATATTATACTAATAACATTTTGTCAAGAATGTTATTAATTTGCCTAGTAAGCTTATCAACAAACTGTTTAAATGATGGAATCCTTTTCTAAACAATTTTATAGGAGCATCTGGGGATTCATTTTCTCGTTCACTCTTTAGACCTTATTACATAAGCGTTCTTTTAGAGACCAATTTGTACACCATGATCTATTTAAAAACAAACAGGCACCACTCCTTTTGTTTTACCGGATTCTACCGTTCAATCTCCTCGTATTCAATCAAAGTTCTCAATACTAACTGCTTTATATGGAATTTTTTCGTTCGGGCGTGTTTCAGACAGGCAAATTACATTCGCTTCACGGTGTTCATATTTCGCTTCACTGTATTCATACAAAATACCAAGTGCATTCTCGTAATTCCACCATTTTGTTTTGGAGTGACCTAACATTCGATATAACAATGCTTGGTACTGGTATAATTTGTATTTCATTTTTCTTGATTTAACCCTCTTTCCACCACGTCTGAGTTTAATTTAATTGGGAAGGTTTCTCATATCAATTTGTTTAGGCTGTTTTGACCACGTAACAATACAATGTTAATACTGCGCGCGTGTACGAAAGGCAAAAATGAACAGATTGAGCGAAATGTTTGGACGATTTCATTATCCGAACCGAAAAGGATATATAAAAATGCATTCATTAAACGATCAATTACTTGTGAACACTATTTAAAAAAATTCCCCAATCTATTCATAACACTGCAAAAATAAGATAAATCCAATATCAAGCGTATTCATTATGGAATAATTTTAACAAGTCTTTGATAAAGCAGGTACCATATTTTCATCAGTTCACAAAATGGAACGCGCCCGGATCCCTGGGCCGGCTGTGAGCTCGGTCAGTTTTTCGTTTTGAAAGCATTTGAAAAATGAAAAAATGACGGAAGAAAATTTTATCCAATTAGATTATTTTTAATATATTACTGATCGCAAGCAAATCACATTTCTGTTGCCGCTTCAACATAAGCAAATGGATTGGTATAGGCAAAGTTATGACGTTGTAAATAAACGACTCCTCACAAACCGGCTCAAATTCCCCTGAAAACACGCTAATATCGCTTATATTTTCGTAATTCAACCTAAAAATGATGGAGCTAAATATTTGAAAACAAATATTTTGTAAACTATTTGCAATAGCTATATTTATAACCTTCCATAAACAATTACTGTTAACCTTTATCCGACCTTTAGTTTTTGAGTTTTTTTTTTAGTAAAATCAGTCGATATTTTTGAAGAAACGCTATAGTTAAGAGATTTTCACGGCGGTGCGTTTGTAGTTAAATGGACCAAAGAAATTGATATGATAGCCTATAGGCTTACCGATTTGCTTTGGCATACTTCGAGCAGTACTGTGCGGCATTGCGAGTACCTAGTTAACATTATCCAAATTTAACAGCCTTTGGCTGTTAAATTTTTCTATTAAAAATTGAATTTTGTTTATAAAATTAATTTAAAAAAAATAGAACGAATAAAAAATTAATTAAAAACAAGTAAAAAAAAATCACTTAAACTAATGCAAGATCAATTCTAAAATCTTGTGCTAAATGCACCCTATCCCCTTAAAGTGTTGAAATAAATAAATAAATAAATAAAAGTGTAAACAACCTAGTACAGAATGCAGTAGCCAGGACTTTCAAACTGTGTGGGACCAGGACTTTCAAACTGTGTGGGACAATATCAGGATGGATCCACTTTAAGTTCAAATAATGTGGACCCATTTTCTTAACAGTTGTCCCATTTTACGCAAGAATATGAATAATCTGGACCATTTTCTTAAAAATTGACCCATTCTACACAAAATATGAGAAATCTGGACCCATTTTCTTAAAATGTGACCCATTTTACACAAAGTATGAGAAATCTGGACACTTTTTTAAATTGTGGACCCCATTCTTTGTGGACCCAACAGAATAATTGTGTGGGACTGTGCCAACAGTACTGTCCCATTAGCGGCATTGAACGTTCAGTATATCCTAGTACTAGACGAACTTGCCAAGTAGTAATCGCTTTCCCTTAGACTTTCCTTTTCCTCTCTCCAAGTCCCTGGAAGATCCTACGTTTTACCTTTACACGAGCCGTATTTGTTTGAATTTAAACAATTTTAGTTGCCAGTAGTACCGTATTATACACTTATTAAGTAGATATCGTTTCCGTTTTCCAGTATTTCAAAAAAAATTCTTTTCTACTTTCAAAGCTGCTTGAATTTAAATTAATATACCGTTCCTGCCGTTGTTTTTCTTTTGGTGCCATATTCATTTGCTGTTTCTCAGTGCTTGGTGGTAATTTTTGACTTTTTTATTAGATGTGTCAAATTTCAGCTTTTAAGTGTGTTCGTATGATTTTAACTTTAAGTTCGCAACTATGCAACCAACTTCAATAAAGACATGTTTTTCCAAAACATTTGTTAAACTAATAATATTAAATATTAATAGTAATACAGTAGTAAATTATGTGCCTTTCAATAAGGCTATAAGAATCAACGCACACATCCTCCATGTGATTGATTCTTGATTAACCATTTATTGTGATATAAATCAAAATACAAAACTCAACAGTCTACGTTGATAAATATATATAAAATTGATATAAAATTAGCTCTCATTCTGACTGTAGCCATGGAGAACGGTTCTCGAAGGTCTGGATCCGCGCGTGGTGAGAGTGCCTCGTCGCACTGCTTTTATGAACGTGTCGGCCGCTCGTAGGCGTGGTCGGGCGTCGACACATTAAGGGTTTTAAAGGCTTATTTAAAGATTTTAGAGTCTACCTATATGTAGACCCCTCCCCCCCCCCCCCCCATCCCCCGTTACTCACTCTTTAGTTTACGGGATTACCGTTTGTAGGCCTAATCGTAGGCCTATATACAATGTTGTACCATTAAATTGCAAAAATTAATACGATGTCTATATGCCTATTAAGCTTTTATTCGTACCCTTTGCAAGTTTTATATGTTCTATACATATATATATATATATATATAATAAAATTTATATACAGTTTTGTTAAATATACAATAAAGCTTGACGTATCTACATTTAATTATAAATGTATATATTCTACACAATATATTCTACATAGATTACTATTGTCATGATTTTTTTTTAATTGCGTGGAATAAGGTCATTAATAGAACGCCCTCTTTCAAGTCTTTTTTCCATTGAAATAAGAAGTTCTACGCCATCAATTACACGCTGAACCAATTGCACCTGAAACGAAAAGTTAAAAAAGCATGACGCTCAAATACAACATCAAATACGTGGCTCTACATTAAAGTTAATTTTAACTCACATAAAATGTAGCAATAATAATGTTACACGAGTTTTACACGAATGTTTTGTATTCACATGCGCTATAAGTGTTACACTTTGTTACATCACATTGTATCATTTGTCAGATTAGAATAAGGCAACAGAATAGTAAATTGTAAAAAACAATTACTTACCTCTGATTGACCCAGACGATCAAGGTTTGAGATGTCGAATGTATCACCCTCTGTGGAACTGTCAACTCCTCCAGTACCGCGTTTCTGTAGACGAAGGCTAGCCAGAATATCTTCAAATCTTGGGTCCTAGAAAGTAATCGCAATTACATATAATTTCATGTAGGCCTGCTATAGGAGGATAGAGGAAAATGATCGTGAACTTTCACACTATTTACACTGGGCACATCAGAGGCAACTTATGAGATAGGCCTATTTGCCATTCTGTAGGCTAAAGCCGGGCACTCACTCCGCCCGACGGTCGACGGCAGACGCAATTCTACGAAGAACGCAACTAGACGAAGCACGCGCAACTGATCGTTTTAATCACGATCCGTTCAGACGACCACTGACAATCAGCAGACTGGGTTGCGTGGTCTGGCGCTCACAGAAAGCGGAGTTGGATTCGTCGTGCGACGGTCGTACACCAATCTATTTAACTCCACTTCAACTTTGATTAAGAAACGAAGGCACGTCACGAGAGCCATGCTAAAACTGTGTTATCGTCAAAACCAATGAGAACACAACGCAACAACATGCGTGCAACGGATAGTTTTTGACGACGATCCGCACAGATACCGACCAGTTAACTCGAAATGTTAAGTTGAATGCAATTCCACTTAACACTAATTCAATTGCACTTAACACTAATTGATTTAATGTTAAGTTAAATGCATTTCCACACTAATTCAGAGGTATATGATAAAACGGCTTGCCATACTTACGGCGCAGTATGTGTACGTCACAATTTACAGACTTGTCTGCGCCTAATACGAAGTGTGCAAGAGTATGCTGCACAGTATTGACTTTTAAGCGTATCGCACACGTCAATCGATTACACTAACGTTCATTTGCCACAAATTTGACGCTGTAAGCACTCTCATGCGTGACAGGCTTTACTTTGAAATCGCATAAGACGGCACGCGTAACGGATAAAACGAATGAAACGAATCACGACGAGAGACGCACGCAACAAATCGCCTTTAATGACAACCCGTTAAGTCTGCCATTTAAAATCATCAGACGCTGTCGGCATTCGTAGGACCGTCGTACGAATTAGTTGTGACTTGTTACGTTGAAAACTCACCTTATGAAGCTTTGCCAGTTTCACGTGGACGCCAGCACGTAACCCGGTACCAAGGTTCGATGGACATGTTAGAATGTAACCCAAATGTTCATTCCACATAAACTCCCAGCCATTTTCCTGAATCTGCTTTTCAACCTGAAAAGTAAAGTACATCAAGGTATTGATTTAGCTATTAATTTTTTTTTAATGATTTGTGTGTGTCAAGCTAAGGTGACGACTTGAAGTATTTACCTCCTTAAGTCCATCACAGAACCGTTTGAATACGCGTTTCATGTTTCCGCCTTTTTCCATTGAGATAACACGTGTATGATCCTCCTCGTTCACCCACACTAGGAAGTTTTTCTGATCGTTGTGCCTTAAGGAAAATAATTAGGCCTATTACTAATGATCATGAGTGATAATAATAATAATGCTAACACAAACAATGATAATAATACCATTAAAAAACAACAATAACAACAACATATTATTATGATGATGATGGTCGATGATCGATGATGATGATGTTTAAATAATAGGCCTATTTCTCTATAAGCCTGTTGCTTAAAAGTGAAATAGATATTATTATCTACCATATTCCACGTGCATCGGGCCAGTCCCTTGCCATCCCTGCGCAAGTCAGAAGGGGAGACACTGGTTTATCGAATAGGAAGTGGTCGTTGATAAGCTGTTCTTGATCTCTCTCTGACATATTGTTGAGAGGGTAGTAAGTGCCTCGTAGTTCTCCTTTCAACCCGTCTAGTGCTTTTTTGACAACCTGAATAATGATATTAACCAAATATAATTCATCATAATTATAATTTTTTTTATAAATTTTTGTTTTCGTTTTCTTGTTTGTTCCTGGCATGCCCATCACAAGAACTTAATCTTCTCGGGATCTTGCCATCTTCCATTTTAGTTTTGTTCTTTAAATCTCATCTTATTGTATATTTGTGTTTTTATATGGAAGAAAATAAATGTCTTTTGAATTTAAAAAAAAATTGAAATAGCACTGATCATGTTGAGTACTTGAATATTACATTGAAAGGCAACTACAATAAATCAAATCACTCAGTTCATATTTTAGTTGGTGTAATTATTACAATGTTTGCGAAAATGGTACAAAATAATTTTTAATATAAATAAATAGTTGTGAAGGCGATGACAATGATAAACACACGCCCCTCCAAAAATTACTCGCACCCCCCCCCCCCAGTCACAACCCGAAAATCACTTGCAAGTAGTTAAAAATCACCTAAAATCACCTTTGAAGGTTAGCGCCCCTGAACTGATCATCGATCCCCTCCCACTTCACTTTCTCTCCCTCCCCCTCATCATCAGCACTCCCATTTCAAGACTTCTAGATACGCCACTGAACCTCAGCCTCAATTTGTTATCATTTAATTTTCATTTTGAAAGCAATTGCAGACTCGTTGTTCTTAAAATGTGTTCTTTAAAAAAAGTGAATCACAGCATTGTTACGATAGCAATTACGAGCACAGCTGCACCACACTGGCTGCATAGAACCCCCTTGACTCTCTGTCATAGACAAAGCCATCATTTTGTCGGGGAACATTGAACCCCACACTTCCTCGGATGCAGTGGTTCCCGACAGCAGGAATAATATCTGGCAGCCCATGAGAAGTGTTTTCTGCGAGTGAGGAAACGGTCAGCATTTCCTGACAAATAATGCATTTTAAGAACCAACCAAGAATACTTTATTAAATTCATCGATCAAACAAATTTTGCGACTTTGCCTGTTGCTAAAACACCCTAAAATACTGTCATAAGGATAAAATATGTTATACAGTATAATTAAAACATTACATCACAATCAGGGGTTGAGCAAGACCTTTGGTACGTTGTCGAGATATACGTATACTCATTCATCCAGTATCATTCATGTGTTTTTCCCACGGGACTTATAAATAAAGCTGATCGTTTATCGATGAAAGATCGTAATTATTGTTTCAAATTCTTCCACCACCCCACCCCCCATTTTTCAAAATTTAACATAAAATGAAAAAAAAGGAGAAAATTCTACTCAAATTTAAAGTCAAGAGTGCCATTTCTGGCCATCCAGAGGTGCCATAATCATAACCTCAGCCCCAACCATGGTGGAGCTGAGGTAGATAGACCACCTGTGAAAGTTCTTCTCTGGGCCCCTCTGTTTAAAATCAGGATCCGGCACGTAACTTTGGTAAGTTATGAATCTGTCTCTTATACACATCTAATCTGTCTTCCGATTCAAGAGACAATTAAGTACACAAATATTACAAATGTAAATTGCAATATAGGTGTTTGTCATACAAATTAAATTTAAATATTAAATCAACATTTGAAACTAAACTATGCTAGGCCTATGCCCTAAATCGATTATCAGAATATTTCATGAAATCATTACTTGTTTGTGTAGTAGCACCAGGTTGTTTGTTTGTAGTATGATATGAATAAAATAAAATATTTGAATTCCTTAAAATATGTTGTGTATAATTAATAAATTACACCTTCTCTAAATTCCAAGAGAACTACAGTGTGCTATCGAAAGTGAACTTCAGTGAAGCGGACTACCTAGAGCTAGTAATATTCATGCATGGCTGGGCTAGACAATTAGAGAAGTACGCTGTGGGACCTATTGACGACAGGCTGCCTACCGACCGTACTAGGTAGGCCCTACCGACTGAATGAATGCAAGTCACTAAAAAATGGACAAGAAAACTAATAATAAAAATGACTTTACGAAAACATGGAACGGTTAAACTATGTATGACTCGTAAACTAAAGCCCCAATATCCTATGGATTTAATTACTAGTATTGCAGGAAACTGTCATTACCTACCGAACATTTAAACCATCAGAGAATTTGCCAGTCAAATGTGTCACACACCAAACGCTACCGGTGTCATGGGACTTCAAAGGCATCGCGCAAACGTTCTTTACGCTCTGCGGCAACTTTGATCTTGGTTCATTTGCATAGCGCTGCGTGCGCGTAGCTTTGCCGAGTGATCTCCTTCTCAATAATACCTCCATGTTTAGACTACGTAATAATAATAATAATAATAATAATAATAATAATAATAATTAATAATTAGTAATAATAATAATAATTAGTAATAATAATAATAATAATAATAATAATAATAATAATAATAATAATAAAATAATAATAATAATATTATTTTGATGGTTTGTTGTTTTGCTTGTATCTGTTTAAGTGGTGTTCTATTCTCTCCTACTATTGATTTAATTGTATTTTGAGAATTTGTTCAATTTCTTCTTGATTTTTATTTTAAAATATTCTGGTATATGTATGAATAACTTATCCTTTTCAATGAAATTGTTCTATTGTTTTAAAGTTATTGTAGGCAATTGTAAGCTTACTACTTTACTTCTATGTTCAGGGGGTTTTCTGAATAAATAGAAATTGGAATTATTTAAAATTTAAAAATGAATTTTGAAATTTGAGCAATAAACCAGAATTTTCTCCCCAAATCCTTAGAGTGAATATCGGTAAAGCATACTGCATGTGTGACTTAATTGTAAACCAACTTGTCAACTTTGACCCTTAACCGTTGGAATTTATTTTTCTTTTTATCCCTGCACTTTTATAGGATTCCAATTCATTCATCATGAAACAATATTGGGAACATATAAAACTACTGTTGTTTTAATTACATTTTTGCTGAATTCATATTATGAATGAATTGTATTTGCCTTGAAAATTATTGCTATAAATTCGTAATAATTTACCTAATTATGTCAATTTTAAAAAATTATGAAGAATTGTATGTTACGTAATATGAAAATATGCCAAAAACGCCTATTAAGGGGACAATTCACGCTTTGGTTACCGTAGTGTCCCCTGAATAGAGGTACCCATATTTAGGGGACACCCCTATTAAGGGACACTTTTTTGTGTTCCGAAGGTGTCCCTTTAATAGGGGTTCTACTGTAATTGGAATGATAAAATACTTTGCTCGCCAATAATAAGTTATTTTTTTCTCATCATGACAAAAAAATTAGATGTAATGGAAATAATTTTTGTTGTAAAAGGTAGATAAAATCTGTGCCTTATAGAAAAAAAAAAACTCATCATAAAAATACTTTTGTGTATTTAAACCCTTATCAACAAAATTATGTCCATAAAAAGATGGCTAACAGAAATCCTTTTTGCTCAATATCTCAGAATTACTTTATTATAATGCTTGTGAGTCAGTATTTTAATTATTGTTAGCAATAATTTATAATTATGAAGTATTTTTGTAAGTGCAGGGGCGGATTCAGAAATGTCCAAAAGGGGGGGCCGGAAGGGGGGCCGAAAGTTTGGCCGATTGAGACAACACTGTCGTAGGGGGTCCGGGGGCTTGCCCCCGCGAAATTTTTGTGTTCTAGACGCCCGAACATAACATTTGAGACATTCTGAACTATTATTTTTTTCTTTTTCCCTCTCTTTTTTTTTTTTCTTTTTTTACTTCCCAAAAGGGGGGCCGGGGCCGGGTCGGCCCCCCCTAAATCCGCCCTGAAGTGTTACAACTCTATTATATAATTTTAACTGTATTACTATATAGTAAGTCTTAATTTATATTTTTATTCACTGTGCAATATTACTTATTATTACTTTTTATTTCATTATGTTATATTGTTGATTAATATGGTGCTTGTCTTTATTGTTAAAATTAGAAATAGTACAGTATGCCAGTTTCAAATAACGTTTATGTTGATGAACAATAGAATATGACTATTGATATAGTACTGTCAGTAAAATGCTGTTGCGTCTTAAGAAAGGACTTGGCTTACAAACGATATTGATTGGTAATGGTATTAATCATGCATGGTCTTATCACTTCCTACGGCCAGGTAAATCGCAATACCCGAAATATTATCATAGGATAAAGTGGACAAAGGGGTTTGACTAAAATACATGAATACCCAAAATTCAGATCGATATGCAATTCAATTTTTCCTGATTTTCTGATTATTTACTTTTTTGCTTTGCTTACTTATCAGATCTATTAATCGAGATAAAACAGAAATAATTAATATAGGCCTAGACATTATTTATCGTTTCAGCTTTCGAGTAATGACAAACTTACACGTTCGACTTCTCGTCGCTCCCCACGCGTGCAGGCTGGCGGCAAATTTAAACCACGGATGCTCCGCCCAGTTCGTACACGTGATGATAACACGTACTTAGGATCGAAGTTGCCACCGCGGATCTTTGAGGAATCAAGATCAGTCGTGTGGATATCGTCGGGTCCATATCCATTATGACGTTGGAGGATGATTGGATCAAATAACTCCTTAAACACCTACGGAGTGACATGACGACAGTAATGACATAACATAGCATAAACATAAATTGTATTTCGGTGTAATCACACCAAGGATAACCCAAGAAGTCTGAAGATTTGTTTCGGGATCCTTCTGGTGGTGAATTGGGCAGTACACCGGGAAACAATTCCTTACTCTTTTCCGAGGAGTATACAGTGCTGCGTTATTTAACGTGCACATGGACCAAATTGTACAAGGGACCTACGGCCTAAGTCTCATCGTAACTTGTATTTCAAGCCGTTCAGCTCAAACACAAGGAGAGCGGCGACGGGAATTAAACCAGGGACCTAGATATCTCCACAAGATTAGCCGACTGAGCTAAGCTGCTCAGTCGGCTAAGAGGTGATAAAAGATAATTATGAATGATAATATAGTAACAATATACATACCGGTACCGGTACCTAATAAACAAATGACAATGAAACTCTGTCCAGACTATCAAAATGCCAAAAAATGTGTTATGCCCATATGTGCTACTTATGGTCATGATGTGATGTTATCATTACCATATTTAGGCATACCGTAGGTTTTTGTCAAATAAAATTTGATAGTCGGTACAAGGCTTAAGAATGTTAATGCTATTTATACAGGACAGCGGTTAGGCCCAATAAAAAGAAAAAAAGGTTAGTTTACCACACTTGCCGTATGTCTTCTATTAGTATTGAAAAAAAACCACTTTTTTTTTAATGTTTCAATTTTCGTTTTTTAAATTTATTTTTCATTTTTTTTTAAAGTAAATCTTTTTTTTTAGATCTAATTTAATATACAAATTTAGTTGTGGGGGATGTAGTGCCACCCACATTGGCGAAACCACTTGCCAAGTTTGTATTAGAATCAAGGAACACTTGGCATACGACAAGAACTCACACATATACAAACATCTAAAAACATCTAAACACACATTGCAATTCCAATAGCATACGAAGATTGCTTTAAAATATTAGATCAGGCTAACAGCAGTTAATAACTAAAAATTAAAGAGGCCCTACACATTAAATGGAATGATCCCTCATTGAACAAACAAGTTTAGCATTATAATAATCACCCTTTGTATGTTATAGAAGAGTCTACAAAGGTATGAATAATTATTACCTCTCAATACACCTGCATCACTAGGCGTACGTACACCAATGGGAGCAGTGTATGCTGACGTGGCGTATTTATGAATAATCATTAGTCAAACATGTGTATCGTGAAGCATACGTGTACCGCAAGAGGTCCGCCTGCCTGGGATTCTTTGGAACGCAATCCTATTTCAAAAAGTACTACCCAAAAGGGGCGTGGCCTTTAACAGAACGTAAAGTGCGTTCATATCGAACGCGTGCTGCGCGTCTACAGAATTCGAAACGCAGCACTTTTACGTTCTTATGAAGGACACACCCCTTCGTGGGAGTACTTTTTAACGTTCCATTGCCTGTATACAAAATGAGGGCAGTCGGACCTCTTGCAGTTTTATACTATTTGATATTACTGGCACTATATAATACTGACGTACGTGGCGTATCTGTTAAGGCCTAGACCTACATCTAATTTTGTTCCTTGAGTCTTTAAAATAGGTCTAGAATATTCCTATTAAACGTTCAGTTTGTTTAGTTTATAAATAAGGGTTCATTGATTCAAGGAATTTCTTAATTGTTCATACTTACTATTGAATTTGAAGTAACTTTCTTCGGGTTCTAATTAGCCTTGTTTTACGAAAGTAATTTTCAATTACAATTCAATTTTCATCGCGGCGCGTGATGTATTCGCGGTGGTGACGAAAAAAAATGAGGAATTTTTTTTGCACACGAACCTTAAAAATATCTAGCCGAGCGTCCAATAATAAAAAATAAAATAACATTAGGAGTTCCATTGATGACGTCACAATTGACTTATAATTTTTAGTCAATCGTGACGTCATCACTGTAACTCGCAATGTTATTTGCCTATTCCCCAGCGTCCAATAATTTTTTATTATTGGACGCTCGGCTAGATATTTTTAAGGTTCGTGTGCAAAAAAAATTCCTCATTTTTTTCGTCACCACCGCGAATACATCGCGCACCGCGATAAAAATTGAATTGTAATTGAAAATTGCTTTCGTAAAACAAGTTTAATTAGAACCCGAAGAAAGTTACTTCAAATTCAATATTAAGTATGAACAATTAAGGAATTCATTGAATCAATGGAC
>NW_022719802.1:2088303-2089175 GCF_011630105.1 Anneissia japonica
CAAGTGAACGTTTAATAGAAATATTCTAGACCTATTTTAAAGACTCAAGGAACACATTTAGATGTAGGCCTACGGCCAGGGAGGCCGCCCGGGCCTCCTCCTACTATTACTACAGTATACTAGGCATAGGCCGTAGCCTGGCCTAGTTATGAAATCATCGCACGATTTTACCTGTCTGCATGCACCGACCAAAAAGGACGTCAGTCACTGTATTCCCTGTGTTTATTTCTTTGACGAAAGTCTATCAATATAGCATTAAAAAACAAGTTCTTTCTAACACACAATAGTTAGGCCTATTCATCGTATCCGTACTGTACTGCTGATGTTAGATGAGTTAAACCAAGGAGTATAAAACTGCAAGAGGTCCGACTGCCCTTATTTTGTATACAGGCAATGGAACGTTAAAAAGTACTCCCACGAAAGGGGCGTGTCCTTCATAAGAACGTAAAAGGCGTTCGTATCGAACGCGTGCTGCGTTTCGAATTCCAGCATACATTCTATAGACGCGCAGAGCACGCGTTCGATATGAACGCACTTTACGTTCTTTTAAAGGCCACGCCCCTTTTGGGTAGTACTTTTTGAAATAGGATTGTGTTCCAAAGAATCCCCGGCAGTCGGACCTCTTGCAGTTTTATACTCTTTGGTTAAACGCGTACTGCAGGAGCAAAAATCAGCATACGCACAGCTAAATGTAAATACGCACACGTATACTGATCATATCACTATAGCAACCGATAGCTGCTACAACTGCAGGTTATAAAAAACTAAAATTAAAGCCCCATTCCCGGCAAAATTTCACTAAAAATGACTTTTTTTAGAAAATATGCATTTGCATTACTCCAATTATTATAAATCATGGAAAAATATTGGCA
>NW_022719802.1:2089232-2097500 GCF_011630105.1 Anneissia japonica
CTAATGTTTTCGGCGCCTACGATATTTCTTCTCACGACCTATCGCAAAATCAACATGAAAAATTCATCCGCATTTATTTTTTGTGTGGAACACATAGGAATGTCTAAATTCAGTTAAACTAGCAATTCCGTATTATATTTATAAATCTTTATAACATTATACAAAAATTAGATTTTTCTTAAAAATTGAAATTTTGCCGGGAATGGGGCTTTAAAAGACGGCGATTGACTTATAAAGCAATTAGTAGAGCATGCATCGTACACTAAACGGGAAATTATTATACTTAGGTTAGATTTAATGCATTCAAAAATTTCCTTCAGGGCTTGCAGGCCCTCAGAAAATTTGTTCAAGCATTAAATCTAACCTTCGTATTCGTACAATAATTTTCCTATAGTGTACTATGCGGAGCTCTACTAATTGCTTATTATCTCAATCATGTATTTTACTTTAAATATTAATGCACCAGCAAACAACAAAGGGTGATATAAATAAAAATAAAAAGCCTCCCTCCCTCATCATTTTTCCAGCCCAGAGAGGGTGATTAACTAATAATTATTTTTATTGGGCCTTATTGTAAACAAGATAGTAAAAAGTATAGCATTAAGGGACGTGAAAGCGTTTCGTCACGTTTTCAGTGGAGATTGAAAATTGGCCTTGGCCGTCACAAACTAGATAATAAATATATTTCGACATTGTTTTTGATGCAGCTCAAAATAATGTTATAACGACTTATTTTTACTTGAGAGTGTATTATAGCGCCTACAATGGATGTAAAGATGTACCGTAACTTCTAATATTCACCAAATTAAAACAAGTAAAAGTAATCACTTAAACTTGTACTCCTGTAAGTGTAGTTTTCCAAAGTAAATTGATACCCTAATAAAAGTTAATTACTTTGGAGAAATTCAAAATATGTTATAGGGTACGTAAAAGAATGTATTTAAATATTAATTTAAATAACTGTGTCTTACAAAATCACTTGATCTTAGATCTTAGTTTCATGGCTTTCGATAAGCATACCTCATACGATTCCTCATCACCAGCGACCATTCCAACTGTTTCAATAAAAGGATGACCAGGGTTATCAACGCCTGTCTGTATACAATCGTCAAGTGTGTAGCCGCTAGGTGTACTGCGGTCCTTCAACTTCGCGTACAAACTTGGCGTTAAATAATGCGCCATCAAGTTATTGTGATTTTTAATCTCAGGGAAATCACAAGAGGCAGGGTAGAGCTTACGATTGAAGGCCTTGGCATAGGCGGAGTCTCTAAACGCCGCTGCCCCTATCAGACTCCCGCCGACTGTCATTGCTGCCACAAGCCTTCTGCCTGCAGTTCCACTTAAACGCGCGAATATAGGTGACATGCTGCTGTACGATCAGTGTCAAAAGAGAATCAAGTGCAGGCCTATCTGTAGGAATAAATCTTCATTAAAATTTTGTCATCACCAAAACCAAATTTATAAACATAAAATTAAATAAAGTTATTGAGAATCTGTGACATGTAATAATTAGCCCAATAGAATGCCTGTATGGCCTAGAATAGGGCCTACTGTATTATTTTATTTATCCATCCGTATCGTTTTAATTTGTGTTACCGTTTTCAGCTAGGCCTGGCCCATGTCTTTTCCTAAGCACTTTTTATACTTTAGACACTATAATCTACCTCCTTGCTATAATAATGTGTGCGCGTGACAGTGGCGTAACTACCGCAGGTTCAACAGGTTCTGTGAACCTGGGTCCCCGAGCTCCAGGGGCCCCCGATCTATATAAAAAAAAAACACCTAATAAAGCAATGTTTTACTGTGACATTGAACTATTGTATCTGCTACCTTCCAGCGAGTGGCGTAACACCGGGGCCGGGGGCCCTGTAGCTTTCACAGACCATGGGGGCCATTGTTGCCTCTAACTGAAATCTTGTCCGCCGTTATACATGCGAGGGAAAATCAGGGCCGTCGGAACCGCACCGGTTGGCCGGACGCACCACTTTTTCTCAATTATAATATAACATTTTAAATAATATATTATACGGATACCTATAAAATAATTATATGAATATATTATTAATGTTCGCATCACATTGTCTTTTTATGTTATATATTTAAACAAAAATCCACCATGCGCTTGTTTTTGTATTTCCTATGTACAATTCAATTTTTGACAATATTTAATTTTCGTAATTTAGACGATTTTTAAAATATTTAAAGGTATAAATATAAAATAACAATTAAATGTTTATAAAAATTTGGAGGTTGGGCAAATAAGTAAAATTAAAATTTTACCAGTAGTATGTTACTCGAAACTCTATGGTGTTCATTAATTTGTAGGCCTATTTTTAAATTTTGCACATCTTTTATTTTGCATTGTTTATAGTTCACGATACCCTGCACGTAACGTCCACCGTACTCGCGCGAATAAGCGCCCCGTTTGAATAAGCGCCCCCTCATAAGATTTTCTTTTTAGCAAGTCAATAATCCAATCAATCCTGGGACTGTGGTTGTTGGCATGATTTGAGCTGTAGAGTGGAAACACATTCTTCTTCGGTCAATATCAAAATAAGGATATTTTTCTTGGACAAATGAGAGCTCCGATCCCTGGACAGACAGTATATTTCCAACTTTAATCTTTTTACATATTTGTCTATGTCTAGTCCTACTCATCTTTTTCTTTTTTCGACCTTAAGCACATTCTCATCAAGAAAAACACAATGATCCTGCCATCCTGCTAATCTCAATCGGCCGATGGCCAACAAGCTAACCACTACCCACCACTAGTTGCATCTACTATTTTGCTGTTATGTAAATATTCACGCATTCTTGTTATGAGCCATGTTCTCTGGACAATTATCTTTTCTAACCACCATTCGTAATGTCCTTATATAATCTTTTTTTCATTCAAAAAGTGCCTCTTGAATTTTTAATTATTGAAATAATTTCCCATAAGAACCCCTCGATTTTCATCTATTTCCATAAGCGTCCCCACAATTTCTAATCTGTTTTCATAAGCGCCCCGTTTAAATAAGCGAAACGTTTGAATAAGCGCCCCTCAAAAAGTGCAAAAAATATTTTAAGCGCCGGCCGGGCGCGCTTATTCGAGCGAGTACGGTAATTATAGTAGGCAGTTATTCATTGTACAGTATTATAATGTATTAAATAATGCACAGCGTATTCATAACACAAGGTTTTATTTAATTTGGCCTTACATCATTTTACATTTTACAATACCCGTCAACTCGTATAAATATAATGCCTATAGTCATTTTGTATTATATAACGTGTTTTTTGTTTCTTGCACTTTATCTATCAATGGAGGTATAAAAAACTCAATCCATCTAGTTATGGCAGTAATAAGCGATTAAATTTTGAAAAAAATTATCATTTCGCAATAGACCTACCTTGTTTTAAAGTAGGCCTACGAATTGTAAATTGGTCATTATTTTGAGTCATGCTACTACCGTCTGTGTCCGGATATAACATTTTTAATCTGGGTGTTTTTCTGGGCCCACTCTTTAGCACAAGGTATTTTTGTGAGTATCGGCCTAATGCTTTATAGTTATACCAGAAGAACACGATGCCCTGAAAGTCTCTTTCCTGTGTGAGGGAAAAAATATTGGGACCCTTGCTTTAAGCTAACCCATCGATGGTACCCATCTTAGCTGACATGGCAAGTCAATCCCAACTGTACCCTTGAACCAGGATCCCTCACAACCTAGTTACGCCACTGGCGCGTGAACACTTAAAATCCAACGATTACAAATAATTCACACACAAATATTAGTTATCAGTAAACTGCCATCATTCAATATCATATGTAAAATATTCAGCGAAAAACAAGTTATCAGAAAAATAAATTGTTGATAATTAAATGTCCACACATTATTTTCTATAAATTTAAAAACAAATAAACTACGAAGAAGGTATAATATGATTATTACATGTTATTCACAAAAGAGAAAAAAAATACGAAGAAGCATAATATTCTAACGCATTAGGC
Organism: Anneissia japonica; assembly: GCF_011630105.1. Taxonomy (NCBI): domain Eukaryota; kingdom Metazoa; phylum Echinodermata; class Crinoidea; order Comatulida; family Comatulidae; genus Anneissia; species Anneissia japonica. The sequence goes on from NW_022719802.1 coordinate 2,093,224, forward strand.
TAAGGGCAAATATATAAACCTAGATAGGCCTAGCCCTAGGGCTAAGGCTTAGTATTCATGACAGTATCAAAAATCAAAAAGAAAGAACTGTATGCTCACCTATTTGCGTTTTCTTTCCCAAAGTGAAAGGACTGTTTGATTCCAATATGCCCAAATAAAAAAGTGAAATAATAACAAACCTGAATAACCATTGACGCGATATATCGATTGTTGGAACAAATGCGTCGTGTAGTGATTGGTACACTGTGCCTTTACTGTCTCTTATACACATCTAGATGTGTATAAGAGACAGTGTCTAGTCCTACTCATCTTTTTCTTTTTTCGACCTTAAGCACATTCTCATCAAGAAAAACACAATGATCCTGCCATCCTGCTAATCTCAATCGGCCGATGGCCAACAAGCTAACCACTACCCACCACTAGTTGCATCTGCTATTTTGCTGTTATGTAAATATTCACGCATTCTTGTTATGAGCGATGTTCTCTGGACAATTATCTTTTCTAACCACCATTCGTAATGTCCTTATATAATCTTTTTTTCATTCAAAAAGTGCCTCTTGAATTTTTAATTATTAAAATAATTTCCCATAAGAACCCCTCGAATATATAAACCTAGATAGGCCTAGGCCTAGCCCTAGGGCTAAGGCTTAGTATTCAAGACAGTATCAAAAATCAAAAAGAAAGAACTGTATGCTCACCTATTTGCGTTTTCTTTCCCAAAGTGAAAGGACTGTTTGATTCCAATATGCCCAAATAAAAAAGTGAAATAATAACAAACCTGAATAACCATTGACGCGATATATCGATTGTTGGAACAAATGCGTCGTGTAGTGATTGGTACACTGTGCATTTATACGCGCTAAGCGTTGTCAGGGCGATGACGCAGTAACGTCCCTATCCAAAAATAGGGGAAAATATTCGGTTTCAGTCCGCTCGTTTTGTGGGCAAACGAAGAGAATATACAGGAAATTGGAGCCCAGATCCGAGATTTGCTAACTAGGCCTAGTATTGATCCGTTGATTTTTTTTTTTTTTTAGTTTTTTTTTTATTTTTTTTTATTTAATTTTTAAATCAATACCAATGACTTTATTTGGTTGATTAGGCATTAAAAATACATACTAATTATATGCTAATCTGACCTCTTCGAGGTTTTTTATATTTTTTTTAAAAATCAGTTAAATTTCTGACTCAAAATATATGGTGCTGTTATATTTTGTGTAGGATGATTTCTTTTTCTCTGTTGTTTTTTTAATGTAACTTATTATTAATATACTTTTCATCATTACTGGATTTATCGTGTTTTCATTGAAAGGTAATAAAATGTCTATATGAATTGAATAAAGTTGAAAAGTGGATATGAGACCTATAGAATATTACATTGGCATATTTATTATTTTTTGCCGATGGGACGGAGCGCCAATTGATGACCTATTGGCCGCGTCAGAAGGGTTAGTGGTGGTGGTCGCTTCTCTTATTGCGCAGGGATCCAGGAGGAGCTCTCTGAAAGCTCCAGAACTTTAGCAACTTTAGCCAAATCTTATTTAAACACGTTGTCATATTTGGTTAGTAGTGATTTTTTTTTGCTATTGTCACGAACGGGTGAGCCCGCTCCTATAATACTCTGCCACCCCATCCACCCATATTAAATAAAATATCATAAGATCTTATCACAGGCGACGACACGGATTGAACGTTGGGTGGGCCCGGTATGCACTTTGCGAGGGAAGAAGAATACGAGGCTGAGGCAATGGGGTCACTGAATACACCCCGTTTTTGGCATTGGGACACGTTAGCAATTGTTCAGAATATAATCTCCAAACCAACTTGCCTGTTGTTTTGTAAAAATCAACTTTTTGGCAATTTATTGGTGGGGCCTACATGAGGGTTGACCCACCACCCATTAAAATTGTTGGGAGGCACGGACCACCGGGGGCCACCCTGTACGACCGCCAATACATTGTATGATTGGTTACCAGCTAACAAGCACGCACGTATAATTTCAATGAACTTCGCTGCACACAAGGAAAATACAAGAAGTAATCGAGCGCTAAACCATTATGTTTTAATCACATTATTTATTATTATATTCCTAGCCTAACCATTATTTAATAATAGGTCTACTTTAAAACGCGCTTGCGAGAACACTTTACAGTGGCACTCGCTCATTTTAAAACACTTTTATACAATCACTGCAAACAAAATGGCCAATGAAAACTGTTTCACAATAATGAACTGCGCCCCCACAACTCAGCTTCTCAAAATCAAGGTACGTAGTTGCACATTAGTTGTGAACAGCCGTCGCACAGTGGGCCAGAATCAATTCCAAGTGTGCCAAAAGTCGAAAATAGGTAATGTGACAACTTCAACTTTTAAAGGTTGTTTGAGGTCGACAACATCCTAAATTATATTAATCCACCAATAATTTCATATTTAGTGAATTTTCATAGTGTGATATAACCATGTAAACATGAAAAAGTTGTATTTTACTCGTAAAATGATAAAATTGACAGTTTTGAAAAACTCCCTATGACTTTACTTCGATGAAAGCAGTCAACTTGATACTTCTTGCAGTATTTACCTATTGTTAACTAAATTAGATAGTAAAATAAAAATTTACATTATTGGTATATTTTTAGAATAAAGGACACTAAATATGAGCCAAAAACGCTAAAAAAAAAACATTTTTTTTCATAAAACCAACTTAAAAGTTAGAATTGCCGGCGATTTTCGTCATGCTTTTGATATCAACATTTCTGGCAGAGCCTAAGCTTTACGTTAATGCCAAGTTTAGCTGCCAATATCTGCCACCCTGCATTTAGCAAGTGATTTAATATACCCCCACCCCCCTACAAAAGCGCCGTTTTTAAATTAAGGTATACCGATAAAATCATCCCTGCAGCCATTGGGTGCCAAATGTAAAAACAAGTACACTCGATTTCCAGTGTCATATCTAGGAGTGAATTGGGGAGGGAGATCATTGGTGGATCTGGAGGGGTCAGGGTCCTGACCACACCTCCTTGAACAAAAACATTAAATAAATATTAAAAAAATAATTCTAGACTTACTTTTCCAGGACCCGTAAGCTGATTATTGAAGTTTGTGTTACAATTGGACAATTAAATGTCGGAAATGCTCAATCAAAATTTTAAAAAAAAGAAAAAAAAAAAGAAAAGAAAAAAAAAGAATGCGTAAGCAATTAATCATATTTATATCTCTACACACACAATAGGCCTCTTTACCACAGTATTAAAAATCAGAAAATTTACCTGACCGTTTTCAATAGGGTAAACCTTGATTTTGTTTTTATTAAAGGTCATTAAAAGATACTTCAGAAGTCTGAAAAGCTCACTTCCCGCAATCTAGGAATCAAAATTTTCCAGGGGCTAACATGATTCCGCGCCTCTCCCCCTCTTTAGGGTTCATCGATTCATTAAAAAACGTCAAGAGAGGGAAACCAAAATTTCAGAAGTTCAGAAAACCCGTTTTCCGACATATAGGAATCAACATTTTCCCACCACCGTCCTATTTGGGGTTCATCGGTTCATGGAAAACAAAATAGGCCTACGTATGCAACTACTAATTTTTTTTTATACAAACATGTCACATAGGCCTGTTTACTGTAATAAGAATGACAAAGTTGACATGACTGTTTTCAAGGGAGGGAAAATCTTGAACTTTATAAAACTTAAATGTCATTAAAATACACCTCAAAAGTCGGGAAATCTCATTTCTCGCCATTTAGGTAACAACATTTTTCCGGGGAGGACCTCGACGCCCTTTTATTTTGAGGTCAATTATTCTAGGAATAATTTTTTATCCGAGACTTTCTCTTCTGTTTTTATTTTTTTATATTTTTTTTAAAAAACATTTTGACTCCATCCTAAATTTGAAGCCAAATTGCCTCTGGAGATAAGGGCATCCCAAGGTGAGTGATGGGATGGGGGTAAATGCCCGATGAAGGGGGACCGCTCATTTAATTTCTTTTTTTCATTTATTTATTTAGCATCCATTCAAATACAACAATTATTGCTCACGCAAATTATAGCGTTATTAGGTAAATTCAGTCTGTTTGACCTTGATCTTTTGTGCTTATTTTCACTGGTGAGGGCTGACTAATGGGGTGGACGCGGACTAAGGGGGTACTGTAGGTGTCTGCTTAACAGTCCACCTTCCACCCTTTTCTTTGAAGAAATGTATTTTAATAATGTCACATAAAGTGTAAAATGTTCTAATTTGAATTTGCCGGTCTAGAAACCCTCATTCGTGTCATACTGAGC
>NW_022719802.1:2097529-2107536 GCF_011630105.1 Anneissia japonica
TTTTACGTCGTCCAATAAAAAAAAATACTTTAATGACGTCATACATATTTAAATATGCTTGCGTTGAAATCTACAGGTTAGAAAACCCCTTATATGTTCTAATAACCAAGGTAAAATGAATCTGCTTAGGTATTACAATATTTTACTCATCCAATCAAAAAACAGTAATTTGATGACGTCATACATATTTAAAAATAGTTTAATTGAATTCAGCAGGTTTGAAAACCCCTTAAACAGTCTTAACATGAACATAACCAGTATTTTCTTATGAGTATTGACTTTTGGCACACTTTGAAACAATTCTGGCCCACTGTGCGTCGGTTTAAGGTGGAACAAAAGAGAGAAAAATAAGCATACAGTATTTATATTTATATTTTCCCCGATTTTTACTATTGTATTATTGTCATTGGTGCAGCTATTTACTTGTTAGATTATGATCATATATTTTTTTAATATGTCTAGCGAACTTTATGACTTAAGTTCTATTTTTCTGTGACTATCAAACCTTTTCTTGACGCAGGGTTCCCGGAACGCCGCCCTCAGCGACGAGTGCGAAGCATACAACTCAGGGTCAAAAGTGGAACGTGAAATTTGGATATGGTTTCGTAGTCAGATTTGCAAGAAAAACTTCAGCTACCCGTATTTCTCGACTGAGACGTCAGTGGGAGCTGTAATTTGTATGGCAAGGAGATTGTGCAACCCTTAATTCGTATTAAGAGAATTTACGCTCAGAAACCTTGTAGTTATTAATATTTTGGTTATAATAGAAAGTATTCATTTTTTGGTGACGTCACACTAACGTTAGGTCGCATGCATACGTCATAATTAGCTAGATACGTCATCTTTTCCTGGTAAGGCAAACTTTTCCAGCGTGCTTTTTTCATGGATAAACAAACACCACTGCTTTGCACATGGATGGCTTGCCCATCCAGGGTTACAGGAGCCGCGTTGTTAGCATTGTATAATACTTAAACAAGGTACCTCTGCAACTGAATTATTCTTAGTTATTATTTTTTTTTTTCTTATTTTAATTTGTTTCTTCAGAAAGTGTACTTTCTATCACATATAATTGCACTGTCTTAGAGGCCTAGGCCTAGTCCTATGCCCCATCGTCCCCCGCTACACAGTACATCAGCAGCCCCCACCCCCATACAGTACAGGCGTTTGCTAGGTAACAACGTGATTGCAGCTTCCTTCCCAGGTGTTCATGTAACATTGGCATATATTGTTAGCTAACCAGTTGTATGTATTTGCATCCCCTCTTGGAAAGAGGGATTCGAAATCGCTAATTAAATTATTCACCGTAATTTAGCTTACACTTATGAATTTAGGGAGCACTTAAAATGTACAATAATCATTTGACTACCTGACAAACTCCGAACTTTATGCATTCATTAGGCCTACATAATAGTTTCATATTGCTTTACTATACTCCAACATCACTGGCGCATGGTAACAACCAACTGACTGCAGACCATTTTCCGGTCACACATTACTCTCCATAACACAGCACCCCCTAGTTCCGTCACCTCTGGATATGACTATAACGAGCGTGTTTCAAGACTAGGCTAGGGAACCCGTTTTAATTACAACTACAGGCAACCTTCTAGCGAACTTATGAATAATGACTTACATATAGCTTTGTGAAGCTGAAAAGCAGACCTACCCAGATTAATTAGCATATTGGATGCTGCTCCTAAATATTTCACTCAGTCACGATGTTTGTTATGTAAAAATGTCTGCTTGTCACTACACTTCAAGTGAACTACACAAATTGGATTCAAAACATCTTAGACTCAATCAAGCCCAGTGGGAAATAGTTAAGGAATTGGGTATAAACAGAAAGAAGAGGACTCGTAGAGGTTGTAGAGCAGGCAGAAGAAAGGTAGGCCCTAATACCCATTTTAAGCCTCATTCACACTGAATCCAATTTTTTTTCGAATCGGAAGTCCTACCGAACCCATCAGAAAATCGAATGTGTGTATGGACGCAGCTGGCGTTCAGCTAATCGGAAGCGCTGTTTGAATTGCGTTTCGGATCTGATGTGAATGCAGTTTTACCATCCATGACAAATATTTTCGGAGATTTGCGAACAACATAGGCCTATGTATATTTTCATAATTTTGATAAATGCAGTAATAACATCGAAGATTTAAATTGTTCACATTGTAAATTAATGTTGAAATATTGATTGGATACGGTATATTATAACAATAAAATATGGCTGCCACATTAAAAATTGCCGCCACTTTAAAAATGGTCGTCATAATAAAAATGGCCGCCATATTGATGGAAATTGCCGCCATATTGAAAATGACCGTTATATAATATGCCTTAAATGCTGAACAGTATTTACATCATGGATATATAAGGTTGGAATGGTGGTTGGATATATGATTCAGAATTCAAAATGGTTGCCAAATTCAAAATGGCCGCCAAATTATAATATAATCTTAAGCAGTGATTGATAACAGATATAAAACTAGCCCCCGCAGGACACCATCCCGGTATTTTTTGGGGCAGGAATTATGATTATGTAGGCCTACGTTGTTATATTAACATGGTAAAACTATACTTTGCCAGGTACACCATTCCGGTATTTTTGAGTCTACGTTTCGGGACCGGAATTGTAAGACTTTATATTCTTTTTGTTCATATGCTCGATGAATGATGCTCATTCCTTTTGAGTGTCATTGATCGTCTGCTCTCTTTCTTCTTCAGGCATGATTTGTAGATAATGTGATGGTTTATTCTTAAACCACGTCTCGTTTTTCCAGATTGGTGCTATCCCCATGCCTTGTATAAACCACGTTCACACCAAGCCCGGTTTCCGGTCGTTGTGTCCACCCAATGTTGTCTAGGATTGCCCCATGTCACATTCCCCATCATTACCTGGTGTCAAATATAAATAAACGAGGTATACGCCAAGGAAATTTCAATTTATACTTCAACAAAACTGGCAAATTGGAACAAATCACCTTAAATAAAATAATAATAATAATAATAATAATAAAGTAAGAACTTATATAGCGCCATTTAAAAAACCGAAGTAATTATCAGTGGCGCTTCATGTTAATGTTGGAATAAGTGCGTTTTGAGTGATTTTTTAAATAAAGGAATTGATGCTGATTTTTTAATGTGAAGTGGTAGTGCGTTCCAGAGTGTGGCTGCAGCAAATGAAAATGATCTGTGTCCGAAGGTCTTAGTATAATTTGCCCTCCTATTATAGGTAGAGAGTCTGACTTTCCCCGTGTTATTGATAATGTAGTTCCAAGACGTAACGTACCAGAAACGGTGAGAGAGAAGATCAAACATTTCTTTTCTGATGTAGAAATATAGTCTCACTTTTTGGTGTGATATAAATGAAACGGAACTTAACTTAAACAAAACAAAAATTATTTACATTAAGCGCTCAAACGAAGTATATCGACCAGTTCATCTTCTATAGTTGGTACACCTATACATGCTGTTTAAAACATTGTCATCTGGGGTTACAATTAACTTACATTGGACGACCATAACAAAATCATTTCCTTTGGAACAGAACGTTAGGTTTTATTGCCAGCACTGCTAAGGCTCCTCACCTTCTACCATTTCTTCTTTTACAAAGAACTTGTTGATCATACTTGATTACGGTGCCCCTTTCTGGTTGCTCCATACTAAATAAATGGTATTGCAGCTGAACATTGGCCTGCAGGGTCAAAGGTCAGGAACGTAGTTTGTGCAATTTCTGAGTGAATTACAGTGAATCGGAACTTTCGTGACCAAAACCAACTTTTTACAGTCAGTAGTCGTGGGAATAGGGGAAATTTGCAAATAGGGTCAAATATTGCATTTCCGGTCATTTTTTAAGCAAATGTCACATTAAAGCAAATAGAAATATGCATAGAACTCGCTACGACCAGCGGTTCTCAGCACATGGGAACCCTATTTTCTCACTCCTAATTTGGATATTCAAGCTAATTTGCATATGAACGGAAAATATGACTGAGACATAATTTTAGGAATTTAACCCCCTTGTCATGTGTGCTCATTTAGAACAAAACCCCTTCATTTGCTCTTTTCTTATACCGTCTAGCTTAATTTCAAAATACCCCTACCCTATAAAAAGGGGGCGTGGTCATTTTCGGGTTGTTCGTCCCGGATAGAGATTTTGGCACACATCCTATGTTATTCCTAGGGTTCATATTAGTCTATAACAGTTTAGAAATTCTCTCCTAAATGAAGTGCATACAAATCTTAGTCAGGTCCTAGACTACAAAAGGTATGTACGATTATCAATGGAAGAAAAGGCAGTCATTCAGAGACCAGAAAGGTTAAGAAATAAAATTGTCTTTACCAAAGTTTGAACAAAAAGTTTTACAATGATTAAGATGTAGGTCTTGTTCAGTAATATGATTATTGCTATTGTCATTATGCTCCTGAAGGCCGGATGAGGTTACTGGTACTGGTATGAGGCATTTATATTGCGCCTGTTCCTTGACTTTAAAGCGCACTTCTTTTCCCGTTGGGTCTACATGCTTTAAGTGTTGCTGGTAATCAGCGCAGAAGCAGGTAAACCCACCAGGTACCCATTTATACTCATGGGTGGAGATAAGCAATACAAATAAAGTGCCTTGCTGAAGGACACACGCGAAATGCACGTCAGCGAGGGATTGAAACCTCGACCACCTCGAGGTTGGGAAACCAAACCGTTCCCGCTGCGCTAAACCGCTTCTACAGGTTAGACTAGTAGAAGGATGTCGTCTGTATAATACAACCACATTGAAATTTTGGTGAGCAATAACAGCACCACAATTGAGGCTATTCTGATTACTTACAACATATTTGTAGAATTGGTTTAAAATTCCGAGAAAGATCTCCTTGTCTAGTTCCCTTGCCAATCCTCCTACCAAGGGCTTCAGACGACATAACTTTTAAGACGTATTTGAATAACAATGGTAAGGGGCATAATACTGTAGGTTGTGACGAACATAAGATTATGATTATTTTTTTATTGAGATTTAGTCCTATACTATGTGATTCAATCACTATCACAGAGTTTGCATTGTGTTTTGGGGGGTTTGCAGGATTTAGCAATGTATTTATACAAAAAATGGCATTTTTACCCCAAAAGTAGGTTGTTACCAACGGAACATTATAATTTCTTTTAACTGAGATACCAAGTTGAGTCCTGTACTACATGATTCAATCACTATCACAGTGTTTGGATGGGGTTTGCAATGTGCTTTTCGGGGTTTAGCAATTTGCATTGATTTTATACAACAAATGGCCTTTTTACCCCAAAAATAGGTTGTTACGAACATAAAATTATGATTTTCTTTTTTATTGAGATACAAAATTGAGACCTATACTATGTGATTCAATCATTATCACAGGGTTTGGATTGGGTTTGCGGTGTTTTTTTGGAGGTTTGGAATACCCGTGAGAGACACTCACAGATGAATGGCCTAGACGAAGGTAAGAAAGTTATAATTATTGCACCTCTAGATGTCCGGAAATGTCCCCACCCTCAAGCTCCTTCAATTTGAATATACATTTTTTTCACCATTTAAAAAAAAATAAATAAAAAATAAAATAAAATATTTAGGGCGTTGGGGAGGCTGGACCTGCTGCTCCCGCAGACCAGTTAACCCTTAAGACGAGTTAAAATTTCGTCATCAGCGCGATTGATCGTATCGATCAGGGTCCCATTGGACGTTGATAACTTAAAAAAAACCCCCAAAAAACAAAAACAGTTTCACGAAAAGACGCACCAAATGAATTGACAACTAGTTAAGTTAGGTTTCTGGTTGTAATTGAATTTTATTATGTATAGCGAATGCATGTGAAAATTCGAAGCGAAGAGATAAATTCATAAGCAACAGGGATACTATGACAAAAGCCATTACATAATATAATGACTATATTAAGTAAATAGGAATAGATGAGCGGGAAAAATTAGAGTTCACTTGAATAATCAATTTGAAACGATTGAGCCTAATAATAATATTAATAAATTTAGCCACTGAAAATATATCAGTTATTGGCAGCCATTGACTAGGAAATCTAGTTGGCATATTACATCTCATAATATTTTTATATTATATTAAATTATATTGTATTATATTATATTATGTTGTGAATACATCTTAATTTAGAAAAATTAGCCATTTTTTTGAAATATTAAAACTAATTTAACTATTTAAAGAGAATCGTGCGGTCGTGCATTCCTTAGATACATACTAACCATTCCTTTCCTTTTCTTTTCCTCCAAATTAATATATAATGACAGGGGAAGAATATGACCTTTGAACTCTTATTACCAGAGACAGCCCCTACTCTTTGAAATAGATACAGGGGCGGATGCTGATCCTAGGCGTAATATAATTATATACCGGTACAGATAAATACGTATCCAATAATGGTATAATTCGTGATCATTATGCTGTTACAAGATTTTTCCGTTAATAGAATAAAAGACAGCAATGGCAAAACCAGGGGCACGTGCCTTCGTGCCTAGCCCTAAGTCCGCCCCTGATACATATACACAACTGGACAGTCTGAGTATTTATGTAGGCCTACTATTCTCTTTATCCTTTAATAATAATAATAAACTTGACAAAAGACAGGCTATAGAAAATAGTTGTTGGATACTTATAATTGCTCAAATTTCTAAATTAAGAAATAGCATTACCAAAGTTTGAAATTATATATATATATATATATATATATATATAACATAGTGAGGTTCCATGTGTGTTTTTCGGTACGATAACAAAAGACTATAGGAAACGAATACCATGTATTCAGAAACACTTTATTGGAGAAAACCAATATTTCGACCTATCCTCAGGTCTTACCATCCACGAAAGCTAGTAAACTAACAAAGATGGAATTGTAATGGCCTCTAAACAACAATTCAATTTCAAATTTACAAGAACTAACATAAAAGTACAAAAATACAAAATGACTCAGCAGTACTTGGTAGGATTGCTCAATTAAGGCAATGCCCATCTGTCTTGAAGCTTTCCAGTACAAACCGCGAGAAACATGAATATAACATTATTATTTTCAGAGCACTTACAACCCCTGCACAAAATATTATTATTATAATTAAAATCATTATCATAATAATTATTATAATCATTATAATTTCAATTTGGACTGGAATAAAATTGTTGGAAGCACAGCTTTGAACCTTTCCGTAAAAATATGTTTAGAATATCGCCAGATTATCTATAGTACAACAGAAATATTATAAATATTAAAATTATCGTTTCCAAAGCACTAAAACACAATCTATAAAAAATGTGTTTATTACAAAAAAAAATCAGAATATAGTTAAAGCACTGTCCATACTATCACATTTTATTTGACAAAAAACCTTTTGTAGCTCATGCAGTCACATGACTACTAGTAATAGTCCTAATGTGCCTATAGAGTACCACAGTCGTGTCGTCACAACGCCAGGTGGCGCTCTAACCAAGGACTTTTAGACGTTGGTTACGGTACCGTTCATTACTCCTGGATGACTGCATAGGCTTTCTGGAATAGGCATTTTAAAATATAATATTTTACCATCAAAATGTACTAAAAACACTATAGCTCCCATTATATTAGTTATCGAACATTTACAAAGAAAAAGTAAGATAGAACATCTTAATAATTAGTTAGAAATTGGGATCAATGGTTTGTCAGTGAGAAAAATGGCGTCCGGTTGAACATTTTTTCAACGATAGTAACCTGGTTGTAAAACTGCTGAAATGAATTTTAGCGGGAAAAAAGTAAAGGAAAATTAATTTTTGGTTTTACTGAATCAACATACCCTATAGTGTCTCAGAAAAAAAATCCCCATGCCTACGGCTTGGACAATTTTTTTTGACAGATTTTGCCCTAAAATACCCTATTTTAAACTATTTAAAATGGGGGTAGGGGAAATAAATTTATGTTTTTGGTCACTTTTACATATACTGTGGATATGAAATGTATCAAAAACTTGGCTATATAGTTACTCATCACTCTCATTAAAAAATTTGATCGGAATGATGACGTCATCACGATAAATTCCAAGATGGCGTCCATTATTGTGGAAAAAACTATGTTTTTAATGTAAAAATAATTTTATTGTTTAAAAGTACAATACAATCTCAATACAATATTATACATACAGGAATAAAATAAAACATATATATATATATATATATAATTGATGAACTACAAAGTTAACCCAACGAAAAAACGAAATAGTGAAATTTTGCTTTAAAATACCAATTTTTGGATCGGGGTATGGGAAACATGTTTATGTTTTTAGTCACTTTTAGGGGGGTTTTTTTCTATAACTGTAAAAACTGACAGGACCTTAGTTAAATACTTACCCATTATAGTCGTTCAGTGGTGGCCCCAGGGGGTCTGATAGGGTGGGTCCAAACACAGGGCCAACTAGACCCTAGGTCAGAGTCAAGGAATAAAAATCTTATGGGAGAGTTTATTTTTTAGCTTAGTATGGCCCAACATTTTGCTTTTAAGCCAAAATATTAGGGATTGGCAACCAAATTAATGTTATGGATAAGCAAATCATTATTTGTGGTGTGGCAACCTCGTCGTGGCATCGGACAATAGGAGTCTATGCCTGTCTAATGGGAATTCCCCACCTCCCAAGCAAATTTGGAATGATGACGTCAACACACCAAATTCCAAGACTACTACAATCAAAATTAAAGGAAATGTTTACCTATTTAAATTTAATCTTTCTACACTACATTTTTCTTCATCATCATTATTTTACTATTATGTTGTTACTTTATAATATTAGTAATATAGTACTCTATATAATTATTCTTATGCGTTTAAAAAAAAATTATAGTTTATAATTCACATTAATATTAGCGTTAGTACTGTTATTCTTACTATACTGATGTCATTATTATTATCATCATCATCATCTTCCTCATTGCCATCCCCATCTTCATTATAATCCCCATTATAAGGAGGATGTTGATCATGAGGAGAAGAAAGATGATTAGGATGATGGTGAGGAAGAAGATGATGGTGATTATGATTGATGATAATGGTTGTTGATGATAATAATTGTGATGATAGTGATGAGAATGATAGAAAATGATTGATGAGAATGATGATGATGAATGATGAATGATGAGAATCATCCCTCTCATCCTCATCCTCATATTCATTCTCGTCATCCTCCTCCTTATCATCATCCTCATGATGATGATGGTGACTGATGAAGAGGATAATGATGAAAATGATGATGGTAATATTGATGATGATGACAGTAATCAGGAAGATGATGAGGATGACGATAATAATGAGAATGGTGAGGATAATGATGATAATAAGGAGAATTAGGATGATGAGTTTGATGATGATGAAGATAAGGATGATGATGATTATGATTGATGAAAATTGTTGTTGATGAGGATGATCGTGATAATGATGAGGATGATTGATAAGAATGATGTTGATGAGGTTAATGATGAAGAATGATGAGAAACATCCCCTCTGCCCCTCATTCTCATTTTCATTCTTGTCGTTCTCCTCCTCTTCATCATCATTCTCATGATGAGGATGATAATTGATAATGATGATTAATAAGGATGATGATGATGTGGTTGATGATGATGAGGACTAGGATGATGAGGACAAGGATGATGATGGATGATGATGATAATGAGGACTATGATGATGAATGATGAATGAGTGATGATGATAAGGAGGATAAGGATGAGGTTGATGATGATGAGGATAAGGATGATGATGGATGAGGATGATTAGTAGGTTGTGGTGATGGTGATGATGATGACGATGATTGTTGAGAATGGTGATGAGGGTTACAATGATGGATGAGGATCAGTGCCATAGCCAAGATTTTCAAACGGTGTGGGACAATATCAGGGTGGACCCACTTTACGTGTAAAGCAAAAATATGAAATATCTGGACCCATATTCTTAAATTTTACCCATTTTTAGCTAAATATGAGAAATCTGGATCCATTTTATGCATAAAA
>NW_022719802.1:2109335-2112054 GCF_011630105.1 Anneissia japonica
TCTAATATTTTATATTTTATATATATATATACTGTCTCTTATACACATCTAGATGTGTATAAGAGACAGATGTATAACATTGTTTTGAAATTGCTCTGATAACAATAAAGGTAATTTTACATTATAAAAATGTTTTACCTCCAAAATGGCAGCCATCTTGGAATTTTTTGTGTTGACGTCATCATTCCGATTAATTTATTTTTACGAGAGTGAAGAGTAACTATTTAGCCAAGTTCTAGTTACATTTGATATACATAGCATATGTAAAAGTGACTAAAAACATACATTTATTTCCCCTACCCCCATCTTAATTATTCCAAAATAGGATATTTTATGTCAAAATTTCAAAGTGCTATAAAAAAAGTTCAAGCTCTAAGAATGGGGATTTTTTTTCTGAGACACTATATGATATACTGATTCAGAAAGACCAAAAATAAATTTTCCTTTATTTTTTTTCCGTTAATTTCCTACTGCACCCAGTCTAATAGCAACGGAGTAGTATCACGTGGTATCGTGACGTAACACTGTGGTAGGCCTACTCTATTATGGTCATGATGTAATACGTTATGTTATCATAGCCATAGTCGGGACAGGGCTTCAAAGAAAGTATATTTTTGGGGTGAGAAAGTAATGTAGTTAGATATCTAAAGTCTGAAAGCGCTCAAGGCGTGAGTGTACTGTAACTTCCTTCTCTTCTAATTAATGATTACTTCGTGTAACGATGCAAGCTACTCTCGTCTAGCACAATAAAAATAAGAAAAAGGAAACAAAATATTTGGAACACAAGAAAGAAAAGAAAATAAAGGAAATGGAAAGAAAGATATGGGAACAAAATGAAAGAAAAGTAAGAAAACCTAATAAGAAAGAAAAAGGAAAGGAAACAAGGTAAGTAAACAAAGTGAAAACAACGTTAGGCCTACGTATATAAAGAAACTTATATGAAAACTGCGATGGCTGTTGCCGGTCCCCAGACGCCCAGCCATAATTCTAAATTTCAAATATTTTAAACCATAGTACTCACACTCGTACGAGACCTCCAGATACTTGAATGTTCCATAACAGGGGTCACCAAAAACACCGTTACTAGCCTGGACATTACACGACTTCTTTCCATCGCAAAGCTGGTTGACCTTAGATATTGATGATTGCGCAATGCACGACGTGTCTTGGATGCTGCTCGAGTGCCAACAGCGTTGGTTATAGGGCACAGAACGTCCGTAGCTGGCACAGAGAATATTAATCTTGTGGTCGCCACAGTCGATGCTCATGGTTTTATGTTCACATACGAATCTAGTGATGGCCGCATCTGTGAATCAAATCATTATTACATTATAAAATCAATCAATCATTATTATTAGAGACAGCGTTAAATTGATACGCTCGTATTTGAAACATTTTAAACGATAAGACGGGATCTCACAATAAAGAGATAAACTCTAAAGTCGTCTTACGATGCATTAATGTAAGCCGTAAAGGAGAGGAATTTGCGTTGATTCAGATGTTACTGCATCTCAATTAACGATGTTCAACATCGTATACAAAGTGATGAGAACGGCGATGGAGCTTGAATGAAAGAACACGAAATACATCGTTCTGGTTTGCCAAATGCTATACTGAAGTCAATTGAGGTAACGCCTCAATATAGGCTTACAAGAAGTTGTATTAATTAGTAAGCTTTTAAATTAAAATGGATTTCTACTCACTGCACCCGAGAAAAGCTGCAAAGAGGCAGACTGCGAGAAAGGTCTTCATGTTTGATGTGGTCTAGTTTAACGATGGGAGATGTACTGTAAAATAAGTAAAGTCACTCATGTTATAAGGTAATAATTGGACCTTCATTTAATTCCTCCTAAGTATAGGTGTGTCGTCGACTTAATGCAATCATTATATTTTAACGGATGTTAACAAGATAAGTTTGAAGAATGATACCTCATCTCATGAAAAGGTGTGAATAAGATCAACGTTTTACCACAATTTATTAAAGATAAGAATCAACAAGGTCATCTAAAATGGAGTTGTTTACTCACTGCTGCACCCGAGAAAAGCTGCTAAGAGGCATACTGCGAGAAAGGTCTTCATGTTTGGTGTAGTTTAGTTTAACGCTGGGAGATGTACTGTAGAATAAGTAAAGCCATTCATGTTATAAGAAGCGAATTTGCAGGACAAGCGGTCCGACATGTCTGACGGAGGAGTCCGAGCCAAGGGGCTGACGAAGCCTCGGTCGACAGCCCAGAAAACTATATAAACTCACTTGTAGGGTTCACAGGGAAAGTTTCTAAAATGTGCTTTTATGACCACAATATTAGAATTGGCAGTCAAAACAACGTTATTTGGATAGACAAATTACTATTTTTTTTTTAATTTCTGATCCGACGACCTATAGTCATGCGTCGGACGACCGGGGGGTCCAGGTCATGTCCGAGGGGGGAAAATTCCTCCTTCCTCCACTGTCGCCACCACTGGTGATAAGGTAATAATTGGACCTTCATTTAATTCCTCCTAAGTATAGGTGTGACGACTTAATGCAATAATTGCATTTTAACGGATGTTATGAAGGTAAGTGTGAAGAATAATGGTATTAAACAAAATCTCAGGAAGAGGTGCGAACAATTAAGATAACCTTTACCACAAAGAAAAGAATCAAAAAGATCTTTCAGTCGTTAACCTTTATCAGGTTTCTATTTCATTTAGGTATTTATTTGATGCAGCACCTTTAATA
>NW_022719802.1:2112893-2115169 GCF_011630105.1 Anneissia japonica
AGTAATGGTGGTGCTGCATAGGCAATATACATATATTAAATAACGAGTCAAACGGTATAATCAGATATATGCCTCAAAATGTATATAAAAACTAGCGAGTACTTTCGACTATAAATCTTTATCAAGCTATGAAGTAAAACATGGTAAGATATAATTAAATACATAACAGAAGCTCATGAAGTGGCTTATGATAAACCAATGGGATTGAAGATACTAATTAGCCAATGGTATAGCTACATATAAAACAATAGGAGCAAAATAAACATATAATAAAAAGCGTATTAACAGTTAAAAAAAACAATGGATAAACTATGTGGAGTAGATTAAAAGCAAACTGAATGAATGCAAAAAGCATGAAGTAAAATATACATGCTAAATATAAAGTATGTCAAATAAAAAGCAAATCAAATAATATGTATATAAACTCTTATTGTATATAATAAAATCAATGGTATAGAAATGAATAAGAAAATGATAAAATATAATGTAATATAATCCATAACGAGCTGTAAACCTGCGTAACATACATAGGCATCAGTAAAAAATAATACAGTATCAGTAGAAAATATGAAGATAACTTAAAAACTAGAAACCTATAGGTTCAATTAAGTTATTTTCTGAATGATTTAAATGATAGTACATTAATACCTGCTGGAGCTAGAGTACCTAATTTGTTTCTCTTCTGTTTCTTCCGTACTGAATCAGTCCCATTACATAGTTGAATGCCAGTTATAGTAATATCTTTAGAGAGTGGTTAGTTGCAAAATGAGAGGCAACAGGAAGGCCTGTCTGCTTAAGTTTTATGGATCTTGAGTGTTCAGTAAATCTATCTGCTATTTTTCGTTTAGTTTCTTCGATGTATAGCATATTACATTTATGGCAGGTAATAGCATAAATTAAATTGACTTAAGTGCATGAGAAGGTGTCATGAATCGTGGTTTGTCCAGATGGTCCAATAATAGTGTCAGTAAAATACACGTAGGCACAAGTGTTGCATCTCGGTCTGTTGCACGGAGTGGTCGATTCTTTGGTTATAGCTGTAGATTTGATGGATGAACCATAGAGAAAATTTTCTCTATGGATGAACGTACAAGTTGGTTTAAGATTTTTATCTCTTCTGTAAGCACACAGTGGAGGATTAGCAAATATTTTGTTAGTAGATTCATTGGATGGGAGAATCTTGAAGTTGTCCCTAATGATTTTGGCGACTTTCCTAGTTATAGGATGGTAGGTCTAGGTTAAAACAATTGGTATCCTGTTGGTATCATGTGCAGTAGGCTGTAAAGTATCATTTCGTGTTAGTTCGTAGATTTTCTTAAGCGATTTGTTAGTGATAGCCTCAGGATAACCTCTCACGTTAAAGAAGTGCATCATTTCTATGGCTTTGGCGTAAAAATCATCGTCGTCGCTGCATATGCGTCTTAAACGGACAAGTTGAGAATATGGGATTGAGTCTTTGCATGACGGATGATGTGATTCAAGATTTGTAGTTCAGAAACGTATGTGCGTCAGTAGGTTTGTAAAAGACGGGAGTTGACAGTGATGAGTCTCTGATTGCAAAGCGTATATCCAGGAATGATAAACTGTTTCTGGATATTTCTTTTACGTAAACTTAATCGCTGGGTGAAAATCATTGAGATGAAGTGATGAATTCCTATAGGTCTTCGAGTTTCCCTGAGGTGGCACTTTACAATCATCAGTGTAACGTTTAAATAGATCAGGCTTCCTTCCGGTATATTGATCAAAGATTTGTGATTCCAAGTGTCCCATGAATAAGCATGCAAAGCTCGGTCCCATTTTGGTTCCCATACTGACTCCAGATTATTGGCGGTACTATTTTCCATTGAAACTAAAGGCAGCAGTAGTTAAAACTAGCAAGGCGTACGATAGTTGATGCAGAGAGTAAGTGATAGTGGTGTTCCGTTCAATAAAAAAAAAAGCGTAATGCAATAAGTCCACCCTTGATTGTAAATTGTAATTGAGGTGTAAAGAGAGGTAACGTCCAAAGTAAAAAATGTATTTCTCATCACCAGAGTATTTGAAATGATTAAAGATTTTGATAGGACAAGTGGGTTGAGTACTCCATCAATGAATTCACTTATTATCACAGTAGGGCAGTTGCATACCGATACAATCGGACGTCCGGGATTGTTCGTTTTATGAATCTTAGGTAGAATATAGAATCTGGAGCAAGTGACACCGGTATTGATGAGAATTTTTGCGTTATTTACTTATGTATATTGGCTATGCAGCACCACCATATATATATATATAGC
>NW_022719802.1:2115716-2129958 GCF_011630105.1 Anneissia japonica
TATATATATTCTAATTAACTTAACGGTCTTAAAGCGCAACGGGTGGACTGCCCCTTACAGTTAACTTGCTTCTGCCCTAAGAAGGTCTCTCAGTGTCTGAGCTATCCGGTAAACCAGTACCAGCTAGTATAGTACCAGTGTACCAGGGGTGGGTGGACCAATTCACTGGGGTATCCCCCTACTCTTCTGGAAAGATGTACTGGGTATTTCAAGTGTGTGGCCAATCTATCCCCATTTTCTTCTACGGATTTTAATTTGCTCTGACTTTTGACCTGTCTTTTCCAGAGATCTTTGTTCTTTATTTTTCTCAGGCCACCATATTCTAAGAATCCTTCTCGGACACCTGTTGATAAAAGCCTGTATTTTCTGTGTTATGCATTTAATTGTCCGGCGCGTTTTAGATCCATATAGGAGTACTGTACTGCTGTAACATTAGACTACAAAATCTTCAACTTCGTTGCTGGTAAAGGTAAGAGAATAACCCATAACTTGCAGCGTCATTGTGCTGAATTGCATATGGGCGTGGTCCGGTGACTACCTAGCAACCATAAAGAGGCGCTTTATGGTAGATCACATCATTCCGCAATGACAGGGGCTGAAATGAACCATACCATCGGGGTAATCCCCTACTCTTCTGAAAGATGCAATGAGCCAGCTGTATACACTGGACCTCCATTTCAAGTCCTAATCCGAGAAGACTTGGTTCTACAAATCGAACAAAGGGCGAGGAGCGGCTGGAACCTGCGCCGATGTTAAGGCAGTAGCTAGCAGCGCCCCTGCCTTACCGCTCTGCCACTCGACTCGCCCTAGTGTCGCGTGGCACAAGGGCACATACTGTTTACATACCGTGATGTCTCTTGCAGTCCACACTCTTGACAGCATAAAGAAAGCCACTTTCGTTGGCCTACTTGAAATATTCGTTGAATTTTGTCTATATGCTGAAATCAACCATGTTCATCTTAATTTTTGCAGTTCCGAGTCATGCTTTTATTGGAGTAGGACGTGTCTCGTGCAGGTAGCTCGCATGACAACCTTTTACAATTTAAACTCAGTGTATACCAACCATAAAGAGGTCTACTTGCTCTGGATCGACATCAGGCCCAAGAGAATTTGAAATTTGTGTTAGAAACACTCTTACAGAGATATTGCAGGGCAAGTCAGATCTTGAAGAAAAATTAGGCGCTATGATATCGGATAACGTGTCTGTTATTAAACGCATCGACACACCGAGACTGCAAACGAAAGCAAAGGATCAGAAAATTGAAGAGCTCAATGGAGAACTTGGTGAGCTTTAAAGAACTTATCAATAAAAATGAACGATTCTCTAGACGGAATTACCTGCGTATTGTAGGTATCAAACGTGCTAACAAAGTTGGAAACTGTTGGATCTAGCAGAAAGAGCTGAAGTGTAGTACATTTAAGATAACGGCACAACATTGAGATTCTACGCAGGGAGGTGGAGAACTTCATTGAGAGAAATCTACAATTTTAAAACCCGTAACTCCAAGCCTAAACTACGTATGGTTATTTATTATACCAGTTAATATGCTTAATACTTATAAGGACACTGCCTTATTGACCACAGTTTGAAAGTTTAATACTTTCAAACTGATAGGACAATAAATTCGACAAATTATATAATGACAAACTCTCTTTTTCATTTAAATATTAAAAGCTTACCAAACAAACTTCATTCTTTAGAACAATTTTTAAATTCATTAAATTTGAACTTTCCCATAATTGGTCTATCCGAGACGTGGTTAAATAGTACTAAACCAAATCCATTTAATTATTCCTTTTTCGCGTAGAAAAGACAGTCTGGAATTGGGGGAGGGGTAGCCTTTTTTGTTCATAATAATCTTAACGTTAAAATCAGATAGGCCTACGATTTATCACTTTCCCTCCCATATGAATCATTTTCATTGAAATAATTCATATTCATAAAAAATATACTATAGTTGGTATAATTTATCGCCCACTTGCTGAAAATGTCAAACACTTCACTGAAAAAAAAAATTAATTAATTTGATTTTAAACAAGATAAACTCCGAAAATAAAAACTGTCATTTAACAGGTGATATAAACAGTGATTTAACACAACAGCATAGTTTCATTAATTATTATTTTGATCTACTCTTTTCTCATTCATTTTATCCAACAATCTCTAAAACCTACTAGGATTACACCTATTTCTGCAACCCTTATTGATCATATTTATACAAATATTTATTTACTCTGGTGTTTTAATTTTTGATGACGAAACTATCAAAATCAAAATGCATTTGATGACATATTAATTTATTTATTAGAGATACGAATGCCTGAAATAGCGATATAATTGGGGAAGATTGGTCAAATGTTTATAAGTCCAAACCTTCGTTTACGTTTGATTTATTCCTTAATAATTAAAAAATAAAATTCATAATAAGCACATTGTAAATTTAAAACACACAAACCTAAACAACCTTGTATGACCCCTGGCCTTAACAAAAGTAGCAAGACCAAACATAAACTTTATAATAAACTTGTATGAAAGTTCCGGGCATTACGTAATGTCTAGCTTCCGTACGTGCTGCGCGCGTAAAAGTGCGCGCGCGTAGCTACCATTTTTTCCGTAAGCATAACGAAGCATCTTTTGATGGCCATCGCAGAAAAAACATGTTTGACAGTCTGGACAGGGCTTCCATGAAAAACACGTTTTTTTTTTTAAAATGCAAACGTAATGAAATACAGTATTATGGAAAAATATGGATCGTTTTATTTAAAAAACGGGAAAACAGAGTAATTGGTTCTTCTAGGTTGTTTTCAAAGAATTAAACATTATATTCAATTGCTAAAAACTCAATTTAAGTTTAAAAATACATTTCAGCTGAATAAACCAGTTTGTACAAGCTTCAACCTACTCTTATTGTTGAGGTTGGGATTTTTTTATGTTGCTATATAAAAAAAATGTTTTAAATGTATAGAAAAGGAAAACCAAATAAATATGAGATCAGTTACACGCACGCATTTAGAGTGTAGTGTGTAAATCACAATGTACAGTGACTAGATAAAGATTATAGGCCTATTCAATTTTGATCTTGAAGATTTTAAAACGTTAGGCCTACTTTAATTGTTAAGTCGTTTTTTAAAAAGTTTTTTTTTTTGCATATAAAAGAAATGTTTTTAATTGTATTGGAAAAAGTGTGAGATCTGATTTTATAAACACGATTAAGAGTGTAAAACTCTTATGAGGTTGGTATTATCATTATGATAAATTAATGTGATGGTTACATCACAAAAGAGAGATAAAGAAACGCACTATAAATGAATTAACCAAATTAGTCAAGTTAGGGATCTGGTTGTAAATAAATTTTATTATGTAAAGCGAATGCACCTGAAAATTCCAAGCGAAGAGATGAATTCATAAACCGTAATGGGATTCAGTGAAAAGGCTATTACACAATATGACCGGGCTATAAATTAGTAAATGGGAATGGTCTGATGAGCTGGAAAATGTAGAATTTACTTAAACAGTCAATTTGTAACGATTGAGCCTGATGACAGGAGAAGAACAGTATGATCTTTGAACCGTTATATTTAACGGAAACAGGTACCCTTCAAATAGATACAGAGGCGGATCCATTTCATATAAGCCAAGATGTAATATAGCCTAATTTATAAAATAAAATCCGGCAGTGGCAAAACGGGGGAACATGCCCCGTCCTAAACCCACCCCTCAATAGGTATATACACTCTCGACAGTTTGCATATTAAGATACTATTCTCTCTACTTTCTAATAATAATAATAATAATAATATTGTCAAGTTACAGGTTATAGAAAATAGTTGTAGGATACTTATGATTACTCAATGTGTACATGAAGAAATAGCATTATCAAAGTTTGAAATTAATTATTTGTTCCCCTTTTTTGTTGCATTTTAACGCGACCGGGTTGATCACATCCTTCAGTAGCTTAACTTGTTACTACAGACCACACACCTAAAAAAGAGAATTAATAAATAATTAATATTAGGCCTATGTCTATTTATTATGCAAGACGCTGTATTTATTTATTTTAATTTAATTATAATTTTCAATCATCCACGAAAGATAATTAGACTAACAAGATGGAATTGTTGTGGAATAACAGGTAAAGCCCTGCCAGACTATAACATTTTATTGTAGCTCATGTAATAGTCGATGTGCCTATGGCCATGACGTAATGTGATGACCATATTTATGCATGTCACATGTTTTGATAGTCTGGACAGGGCTTAACAAATTGCGAATATTTTTTTGAAGAATAAAAATCCTTGAATTCAAATACTACAGATGTAAATAGTATAGTTATAATTGTATAGACCCCGAAGGAGGGGTCAGAACCAAAGGGTCGACGAAGCCTCGGTCGACGGCCTGGAATTTAAAAAAAAATCATTTGATAGGGTTCGTCGGTAGAGTTTTTTTATGGCTTTACTATAGTCCAAAATGTGCTTTTAAGACCAAAAGGGATTCGCAATCAAAATAACGTTACTTGGATAGGAAAATTATATATATTTTTTTAATTTTCGATCCGATGACCTGGTCGTCCGTCAGACGACAGGATGTATGTTGTGGCAAAATGGCTAAGTTGTAGCAAAAAATGAAATTCAAGCTATTGGTACTTTCAGATACCTGAGTATGTGATCTTTAAAATGAGGTGTCATTCAAATTGGACATTTCAAGCCTAAGTTATTGGAAGGTGAAAGTACAGTACTCTTAGAGTCAAGATAAACATGATTTTGAGTAATTTCCTTTCAAAGTTATTAGTGCATACATTGTTTAATAGAATGAACTATCAAGATAACGTTAAATAAACAATTTGTTAACCACTTCCAGAACTAATACTTTGGGATATGATTAATAAGACATTAAACTGTTGATCTATAGTGAAAAACAAATTTGAATTTTTAGGCAATTTTTTGAGCTCCCATATATTATAGCTCATTTACTTAATAGGCTACTGGACTGTGCGACAACTTAACCACTTCGCCACGACATGCCACATATTTTTTAAGGGGGAAGGGTTGGTCTCCTCACTTTTCGTACTGCTTTTTGTGTTTCAATGTTTTTTTTTAATGAAATGTTTCACCGTTTATTATTTTCTTTGCTGGGATCTGCGGAGGACCAGGTATTTTTAGTCCCCCAGGATAAACAATAAAAGAAATAAAAGAAAAAGAAAGTCAAGAAGGTAGGCCTATGCCTGAAAATTGTTGACATAAATGCATAAATGACCAAGGTTTTAACGAAAGCGCCCTGTACAGCCAGAGTACATCTGATGTTTATAAACACCAAGGATAGCCCGCGAAAGTCTAGAAGAAGACTTATTTCCAGTAGGTAGGGTCCTTCTGGTGGTGATTGGACAGTACACCGGGAGACAATCCCCAACTCTTTTCTGAAAAGTGTACTGCGTTCTTTACGTGCACATGGGCCATAAATGCACACGGGACCAACGGTGTAAACGTCTCATCCGAAAGACGGTGCGCTATTGTAACTTGTATTTCAGCCCTCTAGCTGAAACACAAGGAGAGGCAGCGATGGGAATTGAACCGGGGACCTAGAGATCACACACAGTGGCTACCACCAGATTAGCCGACTGTGCTAAAGATCATCATTTAAAATTGTCATTTCCTTCCATCTTGAGGTACTGTTTCCTCAAATTTTCTCACCTCAGCCCCACCAGGGTTGGAATGTGGCCACACCGCTTTGAGGTGGTCGTTAAATACATCAAAGAAAGTGTTTCTTTAGTTTTATTTTCTATGGTACATCACTTGTATTAATTAGATCTCTGTTGTTGCCGAAAATCCCTGATTAAAGATCATGAGTAATTTGCTGGCGCTTCATCTAGACTAAATAATGATGGTGTGATAATGGTGAATTGTTACTGTATAAGAGTGTCATTTCCGGCCATCTAAATGTACTATCTCCTCAAATTTCTCCCCTCGCCCCCCCCCCCCCGCAACCATGGTTGTGGACTTACGACTTTGAAGTAGGTAAAGTAAATACATCAAAGTTTAATGTGTACATAACACATACTAAAGATCTTTGTGGTTGCCGAATATTGCTGATACTTTTGACTCATTTCCGGCCAGCTACAGGTACTATTTCCTTAAATTTTTGCACGCACCCCCTACCGCCAAATCCTGCATCCGCCCCAGAACCACAACGGTAAACGAAAACTACTCGACTCTTAGTACGAAATTCACTACAATTAATCAACTAACTGCTTACCAGGGGTGGCGCCAAGATTTGTGTGTGTGGGTGTGTGTGTGTGTATGTGTATATATATATATATACGCAACATTGAGAAAGCACCATTCAAATCACGACTCAGCTGTTGTAACTTGTTGTAAATAATTTTTTTCGTAATAATAACTATAATTTTAATTAATATTTAATATTTAAAATATTTATATATAATATTTAAATTATGTAATAAGTACCGGTAGTTGCGTTACAATTTCTTTAATGCAATTTGATGTTTTTTGTTGTTGACATGTTTATGTTAAATTTAAGAAACATTTCTGTTTATGTATTTGTATATGTGAATAAACCAATAAAGCTTATCTTATCTTATCTTATACTGTATATTTTTATTTTTATTTATATTTATTTTTTTATTTTTATTTTTATTTATATTTATATAGTATTATTTTTACATTTATAGTACTTATTTATACATTGTCACTGGTACATAAAATACAAATAAATTTCGTCTTCCCGATGCAAAAAAATTAGTATAAAAGTTATACATATAATAATAAATCAATCAAGGAAATATAGGCCATTTCACCGCCAACATTGTTGTCTAATGTTACCAACAGTTTATTGGTTAATTGGTTAACTTGCTCAGGTAGGACATGCCCATTATCTTTGAGTTCTTTTCTTTTCGGATTGTATTTTGTATTTTTCATTCATACGACTTACGCTGAGGAAGGACACAGACGTGTCAGAAATATTCGTGTTGAATAAATGTATCTATTATGTACGGAAGCACCTAAGTGCCATTCGACTTGACGACTTGTCAAGATAATTATGTTGTCAAGACGACATAATATACATATCATGTCGACATGTCAAGATCAACTATCTTGCCAAGACAACATAACATTTTTACTATGTCGACTTGACATGATAACTTATCCAGCCATGACAGCATACAATTTGTATTATGTCGACTTGTCAAGATAATCTATCTCGCCATAAAAACATACAATTTTAATGCGTCAACTTGTCAAGATAATCTTATCTCGCCATGACAAAATACAATTTTTATTATGTCGACTTTTCAAGATAACCTATCTCGTCATGACAACATAACATTTTTAATATGTCGTCTTCGCAAGATAGTTGATCTCGACATGTCGACATGATATGTTTATTATGTCGACTTGACAAGATAATTTATGTTGTCAAGTCGACATAATATACATATGTCGACATGTCGAGATCAACTATCTTGCCAAGACGACATACAAATTGTATTATGTCGACATGTCAAGACAATCTATCTCGCCATGACAACATAACATTTTTACTATGTCGACTTGGCAAGATAAATAATATCGCCATGAAAACATAACATTTTTACTATGTCGACTTGACAAGATAATCTATCTCGCCATGACAACATACAATTTTTACTATGTCGACTTGTCAAGATAATCTATCTCGCCATGACAACATACAATCTTTACTATGTCGACTTGTCAAGATAATCTATCTCGCCATGACAACATACAATTTGTATTATGTCGACTTGTCAAGATAACCTATCTTGCCATGACAACATTCAACTTATATTATGTCGACTTGTCAAGATAATCTACCTCGCCATGACACCATACAATATGTATTATGTCGACTTGTCAAGATAATCTATCTCGACATGTACCCGAAGATTGCTTAAGTGTGTACATTAAGTGTGTACACAGAACAAATATGTATAGGATCTGTGATTCTAATAATAATAATAATAATGTAGTTTTATCATGATTTTATATAGCGCACATATCCATCTAATGTAAGATGCTCAGGGCGCTTGATATGTGGACTAGGAACTTAATCAATTGAGAAAGCATCATTCAAATCACGATTTCTATCAAAGTTCATCACAGAATTTTATCAGAGTTCATGAGGTAACCGAAGTTCTTCTCTTGTTTTCAAATATATTTTATAACATCGAGCACTATTTTGGTCAACTTAGTTCTACTCATTAAGTATAGTTAACAAAACGAAAAAAAAACAAAAAAAAACCGAAACATAATTTGCAATGATAATCATTACCGACGTACTGTCGATTGAAGCGCATCGTATGATCCAGCCAAGGGCACTTCGTCAAAGTGCTAATCGCGTCTTACCAAATGGGGATATTATGACAAACATTTTAAAATGGACGATCGTCTTTTAATGGTTATAAACAGAAATTTCTTTTTCACCTCATCACCAGGAACAGGGGATCATCTACAAGTGTTTAATAACGCAATCAGGGTTTTTTTTAAAATTCTATTTATGATTTGAAATATTTAGCTATTTCCTCAAAACAACTGTGGCACCCCCTTATCTACTACCCCGGTGACGTCATGTAATTTTTTAACTTCAGCATTGTTTCTCAATATTTGAATAAAGAAAACAATAAATGGTGCTGCCAATACTTTGTTCTCACCACCAGGTCTTTACCCCTTTCAGTGTCTGTACAAGTTCCGGCCGTTGTGACACCCAGTTTTCACATTGACCTATTGTCGAAAGACTATATACATTTAATTTCCAACTAGTCAAAATAATACTTGTATAATACTTTAAATGTTTCCGACTATGTTTCTACATTAATTTAAATTTATTGCTATTGTCTTATCTATATCCTCACCTTGATTACGGGTGCCTAAAACACGAGGGTGAAGAAAATACGTTGGCACCAATTTATATTTCCGACTGACGAGTGTGTGCATGCGATCTATATAGGCCTACAATATCCCCAAACCACGCCCATGAAGAATTCCGTGACTATTTCACTTTACATGGTACACTACCACACATGATTTTCACAAGGCCATTATGTTTATCGCATTAATGCCATTATCACTAACACACACTTTTTTTTCTTTATTTGCATTATTGATTATCACTAACACATATTTCTTTTATTTATGTGCATTAATGAGTATCACTAACACACTCTTCATTTTATTTGCATTAATTATCATCAGAAATACTTTATCGTGATGTGATGTTTAGGCTATAATTTTGAAAGATAGACTTGTAATACCCTTGTACCTTGTACCTTGATGACACTCCCAAACCGTCCAACGCTGGCCGGGAGGTGACGATAAAGGATTTGATTAATAAGGTTATTAATTATTATTTATAGTGCTCTTGGATAGGGTTCTTTTTATTTATAATCCTCTTGGATAGCATTTTTGATTATAGAAGATTTGTATACAACTGACTAGTAAGGCATTCCACAAAGTGATGGCTTCTGGGAAGAATGACTGAACGCTGAATGAAGGGTGTAGTTGTATGCTGGTGGGTTACGTATTGCTTTTGTGGCCACACCACAAATCTAGAATGTGCTCTATTCCACTGGCATCCGCTGCGCGTTGGAAAGTCCCTAACTGGTCCATGCAGTAGTCGTCAGCAAGTGTCACAATAACGTTTTTCCTGCAGGGGTTCATGAACGTTAGTAGTCTCGGTAGTTCACTTCATATTGGAGATGTTAAAGTCCCCACCTATGTATGGTGATTAATTTCTTGCTTAATGTTACTTAAGCTAATACCAAGCAAGATAAGTAATCTTTGTCATTTGGGGTCTATAATAGCTCCCATCGAATACATTTTCAGTACCCTGTCTGTACAGCTGGCACCAAGCTTGTTCACTGCCCTCATGAGTACGGTCTTTCAATGCAAGTGATAGAGTAATTGATTGCAATGAAGACTCCACCGTCACTTCACCATGAATTGGCTTGAAAAGATTTCTGATGATGTAATGTCTTCGTCCAGCTACGATTCAAGTTCAAGTTCAAGTTTATTTAAAATTATGTTCGCAACTTCCAAAAGAAGTTGAATTGCATTGATTTGTACACAATCATTAAAAATACATTAGAATATAAGAATATAAATATATAAATATAGTACACGAGTAAAAAAATACATACAAATTGAAATAGAATAAAATTTACAAGAGGTTACAATATTCAAAAGTTACAATTTCATAATTAAAAACACACTATAAATGTTAATTAAGCAAAGGTACAAAGTACGGTAAAAAGACAGGGAAGAAAACCACAATTGAAATAAAATAGCAGAAGGGCCTATGGTCACATTAAAATTAATAATTAATAAAATTCGCAAATTGAGTTAAAAACACATCACAGAAAAGTTAATTAAATATTGGATTAAAATAAACGGGCGGGGAAAGGACAAGATACTGTATGGGGAAAAGGAGATAGTCTATCACTAGTGGGAATCTCACAAAAATTTATTTGCAGCATAATCAGTGAACAGGTAATCATATGGCATTACTAACGGAAAGTCGAGATATACGCTTACAGTATACGCTATACGATTCTGAGCCAAGGAATATATTTGGGATTTACTCTCGATAAAGGCATGGAATTCGGCAACCTTCCTTTTTCTACTTCTAAAATTAATTATTGCAATGTTAAAATTCGGGTATTTGGTTGGTTTTGGTTTTGTGGTGCTCCTCTTGTGTACGTGGCGACTATAGACTTTTAGGTGAAGAGGTACAAGCTGGCATAATGGCAGTGTTTTCAGAGCCAGAGCTGGACAAACTAACATTAATATGGTCCGGGAATGACAATAATTCGGGAAGGTTCATAATTATTGAGCAACACGGACAATACCAAGGTTCGATTTTGTTGTTGTTGTTGTTGTTGTTGTTGATGGTACTCGGAGGATATTGTATATTGGAAATTCATGTGAGCAATTAGTGATTACTGTTTGTAGTCTTATTTCTGTACAAAAAAAAAATTAGTGTGGCAGCCGATCTGCACATGCAAAAGTACAGTTGGAATTCCACCGGCGTATTTTCTTGGTGATTTTAGACCTTGTCACATAACTCAACAGAGCAGTGTAGAGGAAACCTTTTCGCACATGTTATTAAATACAGAGCTGATTGTGAGTCGCGGCTCCGCCATCGTCAGCTGTTAAGAATTTTACTATGATCACGGTAAAATTGCGTTTAAAGCTTTCACTCTTCCAGTTGCATTTTGGAGAACCATCTGTCTGATGCCTGAACAATATGTTGCACATCACTATCTACAGAGTTGCTTAATGGGAAATGATCACTCATTTATTTTATCCAAAAGAACAAGAACTCAGAATCGGACAACTTTTTATCTTAGTCATAGAGAAATTTAAAATACTATGGTCCATATAAATTTTGTTACAAGCCTTAAAGAATCATGTAAAATCACAATGTTGAATTAAATTTTTTTGTGGGAGAGTCATTGAAGTCATAGGCCATCAGCTGTAGCTAAAAAAGTGACCAGAAAACAAGTTCCGTTCCAGAATAATGGAGACTACTTTTTGGATGCATATATTGTTAATTCAATCCTTGCTACACATTGTGTTAAAAGTTCTCCGCAATAAAACCTGCAGTTAATGTGTAGCAAGGATTGAATTAACAATATATGCATCCAAAAAGTAGTCTCCATTATTCTGGAACGGAACTTGTTTTCTGGTCACTTTTTTAGCTACAGCTGATGGCCTAAAAGAAAAAGAGGAAGAGGAAGACACAAACAGAGATGGAGAGACGACATAAAAACATACAGGAAATATTGTTTTAAAGAAACATCAGACAGAAAGAGGTGGAAGAGTTTAGAGTAGGGGTATGTTCAACAGTGGACTGAAGAACTCTGAAGTCAAGTTAAGTTACATACATACATACATGCATGACCAGGCATTAATTTGCAAACAAAATATTCGAAGGTATAAACATAAAGCAGCCAAAGGCTGAGATAGGGACGTCCGAGGTTAAGTTCCTCTTGAAAAATACAAGATTTTAAAAAGGACTTATAACCGTTCATGCTAAAGTACGAGTTAACATCTGGGGTCTTAGACTGACGTAGCCAGTGTTCACATAAAAACATAATCTCGTAATTATTTTGATCGGTAAAAGATAACTAACAGAGTTGCAGAGCACTCTTCAGCCAACTGTGGCTGAATTTTTTTTTAATGGAAAATTCAAATTTTAAGCCTGAAAGTGTAATTTCCCGCCATCTAGACGTGACATAATCATAAATTTTCTTACCTCAACGCCAACCATGGTGGGGTTGAGGTGGTATAGATCCTCCATCTGCTAAAGTACCCAGTGGCGAATTCACGGGGACCCAGCCGCCCCCCCCCCCACCACACCTCTAAATTGTTTAAAAAAATAGAGATATAAAGATAATTATTCAAATTTTATGTATTGAAGTGTAATTTCCGGCCATCTAGAGGTGCCATAATCACAAATTTTCTTATCTCAGCCCCAACCATGGTGTGGCTTAGGTAGTATAGGTCTTCTGTCTGTAAATGTACCCTCCCTGGGGCCCTTCTATTTCGAATTCCTGATCCGCCACTGGAAATACAGCAAATAGGCCTATGAAGTCATATTACAGTAGCTTGATGCCTATAAAATAATATTATATTATATTATATGCTTATAAAAGTATCCGTAGATTCCAGGGGGCTTCGCCCCCTGCACCCCTACCGGGGGCCTTTGGTGGTTCCCTGGCCCCAGCCTAGATGCTCGCTTCGCTCGCATACTGGACCTTATAAAATGGTTCCCCCCTCCCCCTCCACTTTCAAAAAAGTTCCGCCGCCGCTGTTTTCAGCTAAAGCAATTCAACGATAAAGCATTAAAAACGTGTTTTGTACTAGTCATATTAAATATCCGATATCCAAATACAATAAATAGTTCAAACAATTCCGATCGACATGTGTACTGTTTCTACGTTAATTTAAGCTTATTATTGCTTTTGTCTTATCTATATTCTCGCTTTGATTCGGTTGCCGAAGACACGAGTGTGACGAAAATTGTGTTTACCAAAGCCGTTGTAATGAGGCAGTAGATTTAAAATTTTAGTTGGCATCAATTGTATTGAAGTTGAAAGTAATTTCCTACGACTAATACAACAATTTTATTTACATTAATTATTAATTATTATTACTAATAATACTCACTTGTTTCAAGCAGCCCATGTGCACATTAAAGAACGCAGTACACTCTTTGGAAAAGAGTAAGGGATTGTCTCCCGGTTTACTGTTTACTGCTCAATCATTACCAAAAGAGCCCCACTGAAAATACTGGACTATTAGTCTTTTTTGTGCAATATAATGATGTGATGTTTAGGCTGAAATTTTGATAGATAGATTTGTAATACTCGATACTGTATATTGGGAATTCATGTGAAAAGTCAGTGAATTGTACTTTTTACTTGTAATCGAAATCGTACTTTTAGACCACAATATTAGGGATTGGCATCACAATAATTTTTCATGCACCTCATACACGAAATTAAAAATACCAGTACGATTCAAAGCAACAATGATTAGAATTTTTTTTTTTTTTTTTTTTTTTTTTTTTTCTTTTGTTTTTTTTTTTTTTCATTTTCTTGAGAGTCGTCCATGATCGCTGGCACTTTCCGGGCAAGTACACTGTCGAATATGTCTTGGTGTCTGAAGCGCATGGTATTATTACTATGACGTGATGATCACTGAGGCATTTCCACTTCCGGGGGGTGCCGGCAATTTTTGTGGGCGATCCCAAATATAAAACTTAAAATGTTGATGTGTTTTCTTTGTATTCTGTGTGTGTATGTTTTGTATGTTTGGTTTTCAAACTGACAAGCCACCGCTTCTTTTGGTGCCTATATGTAATTTGTAATTTGTTATGGAATTTTTCTGAATAAATGTTCATAATTAATTGACTGTTAATTGCTATTAAAAAAAAATAAAATAAAATAAATTACTAATTCCAAGCTTGCCATACATTCAATCAATGTTTTACATGAATCTTCAAGTATAATACGTGATTGTGTGAGGAGTGCGCTAAAGAAGTGGGCTCACTAAAGCCTATATATTTATATTTTAACTAAATTTCCTGAAAATACTCTCTGTGAGTTTATGTATTTACATCTTTATTATTTACCTGCAATTTTGGACTTGGATTTTGATTTACAATGGTTTTTTTTTTTTTTTTTTTTTTTTTTTTTTTTTTTTTTTT
>NW_022719802.1:2129979-2148883 GCF_011630105.1 Anneissia japonica
TTTTAGATCTGTAAATCCTAGCCTTTAACAACCGAGTGTTATTCGGTACTCACCTGATATGCTTCAACGCATTCCAAGCACCTTGATCTTGATCAGTGAAAACAATATTTCCCAAGCTCACAAAAGGGCTGTAAAATCGCACTGCACTGTATTGAGAAACAAGCCTCAATACCCAGAATAGGGCGTAGAACGTGAATTTTGTGTGAATTGGGTTTTTGTGTAATAAATAAAGTATAAATATTAATCTTCCTATTCATGAAGTTTGAGTTTAAAATTCTAACTGTAAGAGGTAAAATTTAGCCATTTTCGGATGGGAGCTAATGAAAAATAAAAACATTTTTTTCAAAACTTGATTTAAGAAAGTTGATAAGATGACAATTATTCAAACGGTCATAACTTTGCTTCCAGACACCCGATTGAGTTCATTTAACCAATGAAACTCTATTCCAACAATTGAAAATCTTTAAAATTGTATTATCGACGTTCAGAAATGGATAACAAACAACATGCTTAAATACAACCCATCGTTTTGTCGTTCTAAATTCAAGCCAAAACCAAAATTTCTATCTTTGTTTAATAAAATCATCATCAATCCAGTTTTATCCACTAGAAATCTTGGGGTCGTCCTTGATAAATGCCTTAATTTTGCTCCTCACAGTTCGTAAATTGTCTTTCTTTTGTATTCGTAACCTGTGGAAAGCAGTGGTGACTTCAATAATTCGTACTTTGTTATGGTTTTGTTAACCAAACAATTAATCTTTTCTGCAGTTTAAGATTTGACAGACATTGATCTAAGAAGGAGTTTTTTTTTTTTTTTTTTTTTTTGGAATTGGGGATAAATGGCTCCTGTAACCTTGATTGAAATTATTTCCTAATATTCTTGGATTTAATCTTTATACCCTCTAATTCTGAGAATTCTATAATTCTACACAGTGACCACTTTTTTTAAATTGTGAAGTTGTAAAGGGACAAAATAACCTCAAATACTAGGCCACTTTTTGAAAACAAATTAACCAAAAAAATCAATTTAATCTGTATTCATTTCTTCATAAAGAAAACAAAATTAAAATAGATAAGATACAGTCGTAATACATACCGGTAAATACTCGAGATACTGAAAAACTTAACAACATTAAGTCATAGACTTAAAACACATGTTTAATTTAGTTTCAGTTGCTAAAATCGTACATTAAAGATTAATTTGGTTCCAGCTACCAACAACATATAATAAATAACTTCATTAATGATTTAGACATTTTAGAAACCAAGCAAAATGAAAATTCAAAGGAAATAAATATTCAATTCTTTTAAGATAAAAGATGTTTAAAATTTGGTTCCAGTTCCTAAAAAACTTATTAACTACATTAATGATTTATTTGATTCCAATTGCTAAAAAAAGAAAACAAAAAAAAAACAAAAAAACACTAAACTACATTAAGCGTAATTATTCAGATATTTAGAAATCAAACACAAAATCATATACAAAGGAAATAAACATTCAATTCTTTATTAGGATAAAAAAATGTTTTACTCTACCACCTGTACTTTTGGACAAGCCGAGGTGTACCATGTTGTGCTAAAACTCTTTGGTTGTAATTTCCATTTTCTAATCTAGCGCCCTCTACCTTGGTGGTCATGGATGAATGACGTTCAGATGTTCTGTTCTTCAATATTCAATATTCAATATAAAGTTTATTTCCACATCATCAATACAAAATAAATAGACGGAGAAATACATAAGGGTAAAAAAAAAAAACAATAATTGATAAGAATGTAAGCCCATCAGAACATTTGAATAAAGTGGAAAAAGGGTCGCCACAACAAGCAAGCTTTATAACGGGCGCCCATTCTTGCAATTCAAATGCATGCCATACCAGTGTCTGCACATTTTGACACAGTTTGTTTTTGGAGTCTGTTGTGTTTGCCGTGAATAAGGAGGTTTATTATTGGTAAACAGTAAGTAGTAATTCTGGATAATTCTTAACAACTAGGCATTACGGAAACTGTTATGGCCTAGCCTACGCCCTATTACATTACTGACTATGCCTAGCTATTTTTAGCCTTTTCTAGGCCCCCATTTTGGCTAAGCACCGTGTAGGCCTAGGCCTATATATGAATGTGAGTCATTGCAATTGCACGAGCAAAATATCTTCATCCTTCAAGAGAACTACCGAAGAGACTCCCAGTAAAATCTTAAGTTGCCCAGGATAATAATAATATTAACAATAGGGAGAAACTAAGCAAGCAGTTTGATATAGTAAAAGTATTAATTAGGCCTAGGCTAGGCGCATTAATATAGGCCAACACACACTACATTCGTTTCATTTCATGTCGAGACATTTGATGAAGAAGGGTATGCTGAACTTAAAAATTGTAAATATTAAAAAAGAAAAATTTAATTTGCTGTTAATATTATTAATTACTACTGTATTATCATAATTATCATTATTATTAATAATGTGACAATGGTGACAATAATAAATAAACTAGTACAGTTTTAATTATTACAGCATAATAATTATGCTGTAATAATTAAAACTGTACTAGTTATTTATTATTGTCATCATTGTCACATTATTAATAATATTATAATGCTATAGGCCTTTCAATTTAAATTATGTATCTTATAAAAGTGGAGACTAATCACAAGTGACAGAAAACAAGAGTTGACGTCTTTCGGGAACAAAAATATATTTATTTCTACTCGAAAATTTTAATCGTCCTTGCGTTCTCCATTGTGATATCAGTGAAGAAGGGCGTGTACTCGATAAAATATTACAGTAATGGTTTATGTAGCTGTACAGGGCGGTCAATAAACTATAAATATACTGTACTGTAGTTAGGTCTACAGTGATTCAGGAAGCAATCAACATATTTTTCTACATCAATGATAATAAAGTGAGCGATCCCAGAGTGAGTAGATACAGTAATTCAGAAAATGTGTTATAAATAAGAATGTGTTAGAAATAAATATATTTTTGAATCTTGAATCTATTTGTTTTTATTCTACTTATAACCCAATGGAATCTAATTCTTGACTTCGGATAAATTGGTTGTCCTGAATCTATTCATTTATAAAATATTTTACATTAATGCAATCTCCTTACTCAATCAAGTTGTAACACTGAATGTATTCTGAACTAACAATTTTTCTCTTCCATGGGAGTTACACCCACCTTTATTTCAATCTAATTTAAAATTTTCAATTTTAGAATACACATTATTTAAATAGAAGGCCTATTACATTACAATACTATAAACAATATTAATAATAATTATGAGATAATGATAACAATAATAAATAGTACAATTTTGTATATTACTATAACATAATACAAAATATTTTTGCTTTTTATTATTTACAATTTTTAAGTTCATAATAGGTCAATGCTTCATGTGTTGTGTCTTGCATATTTTTTTTCTCTCGATGAAATGTAACATACGTAGTGTGTGTAGGCCTATTATGAAGATCGTGGTTGAATGCGTTTCTGCAGATGTCATTGCGTTATAGATACTTAAGGTCAACGCATTACCTTCTGAAGCATGGCTGCAAAACCTGTAAAACTACCACTTTAAAAGGTTTTTTTTATTGATTTTTAGGTAGTTTTCTACTTTCGTTTGGTAATATTTTAATTATTTTTGCATCTTTGTGGTCCCGTGTTGTTCCATGTGGTTGTGTGTGGTGTCGTGTAGTGTTTAGTGGGACCTTAGTATAGGCCTAGTTTT
This sequence comes from Anneissia japonica, assembly GCF_011630105.1. Lineage (NCBI taxonomy): Eukaryota > Metazoa > Echinodermata > Crinoidea > Comatulida > Comatulidae > Anneissia > Anneissia japonica. The sequence goes on from NW_022719802.1 coordinate 2,133,706, forward strand.
AACTTTTGTTTACATACAGTAGTACCTTAGGCCTAGCCTATGAATTTCATGGGCCTTTATGATGTTCCAGACAACAGGAAAAAAGTTGGTCCCCATCATGGCGTGGCAAGGGTAGTAAAGCTATAGGTAGCCAGTGAAATACCCATCCATTTTTATGAGAACATGTGTAGCACATTCATTCTGTGCACGTCCTCCATTTTCCACAGACCTTCGATATGACTTTAATTCCTTGTTCAAATCCACTAGCTCCGTAATGCCGCCAATCTTCCCAGTTTTTCGGTTAGGACATACCGATTTTGATATTAATCATTCCATCAGTGGCTATAACTACATATATTATGATGAATTTGATGAATTGCTGTTTCTGCACAATCAGGTAGTGTCTCTGCTCCCTTAGGTTTTCCTGTAGTTTTTAACAAATAAATTTTCCTTGTTTTAATGCAAAAGTGACCCCCTCAATGGGGTGAGTGTCCCATAAGAAGGGTGTCTGTAATATTCCTTGCCCTTGTGTAACATAATACATAGAACGTTCTAGAATAACATTTATTTCACCAAACAGTCAGTATATACCACTTTTGGTAATTAGGTATCACCGTATCCAAGAGTAAAGTTTAGAAGGTTCTAGATATTGAAGTGTACTGTAGAGGCAATAGCCTATTGGCTGATTATGATGCAATGTGACTAAAATAATTTATTTAGAATGCTCTGGAATTCTAAGGCTTATATAAGGTGATACGTTTTTCTTTGTGGAGAGCTGCTTTTTGAAACCACAGTTGGTTTGATACCAGATTCTTGTTGAATGTTATAACACAGTTTTATTTCACCTTTGTGAACTTCGGTTTTAAATATTTTATTTGTCAAAGAGGGAATTCCTATTTATTCCTTTACTGCTCGGAAATACGTCAAGTAGGAATTGATGTCTACTGCATTTTGAAAATATTGCTGCTTAATTATGTCTAACCAATTTATTTTATAGTTTATGTGTACAATGTTGTCAAATGTTAATGTACAGTAATTATACTTTTCAATATTGCAATCACTACTAATATTTGATTAACTAAATGCAATGTCATGAACATGATCTTGTTGATATATTAGTGGACAAAATTAAGTCTACCACTAGTGGAGTTTAATGAAAATGACAAATTAAAATTGACTAATCTCTTACAATGCGACAGCTCCTAAGTTCATCATTTTAATTATTCTGTGTCTTGAAATTTCTGAAAATTCTGTTTCAACGTTCATCCATAGTTGATGCATGTGATGCATACCTTGTGTTTTATCATGTGTACAAGCTTACAGTATTGACACTCTTTGAGATCAAAAAAAGCCAAAAAAAAAAAAGAAGAATATTGGTAAAATTTGAATTTTGCCTATAAGCAAAACAAACTTTGTCTTGCCCAAACAAGATCTACCCAAAGTCTTGAAAATCGTGGTTGGCTATTTTATAATGTGCTATTGTAGATTTTTTATTTTTTTTTTTTTTAAATATCTCCAGATTCGCACATTTGTTAATATGGCGACTACAACTGAAGCAAATGGAGGAAACCAGATTATTGCCGATGTGAAGGACTATTATGGAAAGGTGTTGAAAAGTTCTGACGATCTCAAGACACCCGTATGCTGTACCCGGCCTCTCAATATGTCCAAGAACGTTCGGGATGCTTTGGCGCAGATCCATGAAGAGGTTCAAAATCGGTATGAATTGTACATGTCTTCTCATTAGTACTAAAATTACATATACAGGTATACAGAGTGTACAGTGAAGGCTACCATAAATGCCTATGTTCTTTTTTTAAAATAATTGAACTTTACTATAATACCGTTTTTGAAAGGGTTTTCCACCATGATGACAAAGCATAATTTAATATCAAAGTTCCTTTTTTTTTTTAGATATCAAGTTTAGTTTTGAAGATATTAATTGATTATACAGTACATTCACAATTTCTTCTGGCAGGCCTTTTGTAGGATGATGGGCGAAAAATAATTGTTATGCTTTTAAGTGCTTTGTATAATAGATGTCACATTGTTACACATTGCCTTAATTATTGTTAAACATTTGTCAAGTAGTGCCGACATGATTCCATAGAGAATGCAACACAAAGATACCAAAACTCACTTCCTTTTAAAAAACAGTATTTGTCAATGTTATTAGTTTTTAATAACAAGTAATATAATATTATAAACAAATACTGTAGGTAAAGAATAATAACAAAAGTGCTCGAATAAGAACTTGTAATAATCGTATCAAGCATAGCACATCAACAAAATGTTCTGTACATCAGTTTGTATGAAAAAAATGTCTGGCGGGATTCGAACCTGCAACCTCTCGCTATCAGGGCTGATAATGAAATAATAATTACTTACAAACAAAAGGACTATTATTAAAATTTATTGATGGATATTTTAAAGGTTTTTTATGCCTGGAAATGATTTTTTTAGTTTGTAGTTTTGCTATTCTTGCAGGCTTGCTTTTATTCCTGTTTGAACTTAACTTCAATGTTCATTCATAGGTACTATGGCTGTGGGCTGTGTATCCCTACATGTCTAGAAGGTGCTAAAGTGTTGGACCTTGGAAGTGGAGCTGGGCGTGACTGTTACCTTCTGAGTAAGCTGGTTGGTGAAAATGGTCATGTGACCGGAATTGACATGACAGACGAACAGGTATAACAGGTCAAAGGTCATTTAATATTGAAGATGTAATCTTTGAACCATATGTAAACATTGTGTGTGCTAACTCTCTAAATGGCAAATAAGTTTTCTTTTAGATTACAGATGCGATAAGCATACAGTGGTGGATCCAGAAATTGTAAATGGAGATCTATACCAATTTATGATTACGGAACTTTTAGATGGCCGGGTATGGCACTCACAGACAAAAATTTAAATATAATTTTCTTTTTTTTCTTAAATTTTTTTCAATATTGAAAATTTTAGTTGGGGATCCCAAGCTGTCTGGGCCCCCCCCCTACCCCTTAAATCTGTCACTGGTTTAGAGATACAAAGTATTGAGTAATTTTATTATTGAAATACAGTTCTCTCTTCAATTAAAGGCCACTTTTGAGACCAGGGGATTCCATATTTAGCAGCTTTGGCCTGTAATTAAAATAATATTTATATTTGTTAATATGGGACCACAGAAAGAGGTCTTTAATTAGAGATGGTCTTTAATTGGAAGTGGTCTTTAATTAAATGTGCAATGGCACCCTCTATATATATTCTATACAACAAGTCCATAGCAACACAATCTCTCTCTCTCCCCGTTCTGTAAACAGCATAGCTGAATCTAATCCAATTTAATCAATAAAGTTTATGTTGGAGTTAGCTCGCGTGTCTTTAATTTGTACACACACGCTTACACATCGAACAGCCAACCAATCTTTACATGTACAACATAGTAAAATAGAAAATAAATTGTCTTCCTTTTGCTGTCACTGCGCTAGTAACAGAAGGGAACTTAAATCTCATTGGACCAAGCACCGGCCATGACTTTTTAAAACCAAAAGCCAAAATAATAATCTATGAGCATAATATTTTCTATAACATTTCTAAACACCATAAAAATGGCCCAAACTTTTCAAATTTTTTTTTTTTTTTGTTGAGGTTTGAGAGAACTTCTTCACTGTCCACCTAAAATGGTAAGAATCCTCAGTTGGATGAATTTTCCCCTTCAACTGAATTTATTTCTGTCTTAGAGCTCCCACTGATACTGCTTTTTTCCTGTGCACTTCATAGAATTTTAAATATCATGCTGTATTATTTTCTGGGTTTTATTTTTTGCAGCTAAATGTTGCCAGGAAATACAAAGACTTTCACAGTCAGCTCTTTGGTCACAAATCCAGCAATGTGGAATTTTTGTTTGGCTACATTGAAAAGCTAACAGAAGCTGGTATTAAAGAAAATTTTTTTGATATAATTGTGTAAGTGGTTTCTTTTTAATAGTAAAAGTAAAGTTTAAATAAAGCTTTGTTTGGTGTGCTTTACGGCACAATAAATGATAGGTATGGATAGTTCTAGGTCCAGCCAGGCACCTTCGACATCCAACGCAGCCATTTCAGGCTTTTTAAAAATATTTAATAAACACAAAAAATGTACTTACTTTTTATTATGAAGTGTTTGATACTAGGCCTAGGCCCATAGGCCTACTAATTACTAATTGCCTTAGAAACTAACTACCCAAAAGAATTTGTTGCATGACTGTGATTTGACATGGGTCAAAGGTTATTTATTTTTTGCATTCGGAGCCTTTTGCGATAAATTTTCTGATTCTCATGAAAATCTCGTTTCAGCAGGAAAAAATAACAAAATGGCTGCTTTCCGATAATTTATGGGGTAATAAGTGCTGCGGAAAACACGGGCTATAATGAAAATCAACTTGTATTTAGTCGGTGCCTCTCGTACCAACCTTAAATCCCTTACCACTGCGCTAATATGTTCGCGCTTAGTTCACATACGTAATCAAGAGTTTTACTTGACAATTGTCACCGACTGTACATGTTTCAAATGCAAAATATTTATTGGCGCTACTCCATATGAACTTCTCAAAAGATTGTTAACAGTTCAAGATAATAGGTAAGTCGAAATACACTGAAAATTATCCTGTGAACAGATTTATTTGGTTCATTTATAGAGAAAGAGCTTTGTTAACCTTCCGCCTGCTAATATTCATTATTTAAATAAATAAAAGATTAATTTTGGGGCTGTTGAGAAAAATAGTAAATATCATGAAAAAAAAAAAAATTTACCCCATTTACCATATCTCATGATTAAAATATTAACCTAAAGAATTTATTAGTCCAATTACTGAGCTCTTTACATGGCATCATTTTTACAACTCCACAAGGTGAACTCAAGTCAGGTCTGAAGGGCGCCTCTGTTACTTCTTACTTGTAAACAAATTGCTAGTTTCAATTTTTTCCTTTGCTTGAATTCTCTTGGTAAAAGTTTGCTGAGGGGGTGTTCACAATTATCAACGTTTTCACAAGTGTACAAACAGTATGATAGAGGCAAGGGGGTAGACAAATTTGTACGCTTTTACATGTGCATGAAAATGTTGATTCAATATAACATGGAAATTATTGAGAATAATATATTTTTATGACCAATTATAATGCAACCATGGGTATGATATACATTTTTAAGTAAATAAGTACAGTACTTTAGTCAACTTCACAAAAAAATGGGGAATAATTTTTTATGTACACTTTCAGATGGGAGGGAGGGGGTACCGAAAAAGTGTACTGTTTGTACACCTTCGAAAATATTGATAATTGTAAATAACACCTAGAGAAGGTATGAAATTGGTATCCCAAAATGATTTTGCAATATGTTCTTAATTTTTTATTGGAAATTACATTACCTTTCACATAAGAATTTTGGTGAGTCTACTAAATTTCTGTTGAACAAATAAATATTTTTTGTGATACTATAAAAGACATTGCTTTTTTTTTCCAGTTCCAACTGTGTTGTAAATCTGTCGCCTGATAAAAAAACAGTTTTGCAAGAAGCCTTCAGAGCTCTGAAAGAAGGAGGAGAGCTGTATTTTAGTGATGTGTACGCGGACAGGCCTGTTTCAGAAGACTTGCGTCAGAACAAAGTTCTATGGGGTAAAGTATATATTAAAAAAGTTGCTCACTAAAGTTTCTAGATTAGTAACTATGTAATTTGAGCTAGGCCCCTGGAGACTTGTGGCAGCTGAAGGGGCCTCTGGGAATTTATGCCTACTGCAGTGCAGCACTACTATTGCTAATGATGAGGTAGAACATAGGGAGATAATTTCCTGTTTTTTTGTTTTGTTTTTTTGTTTAAGTGTGTACTTTGACCTTCAGCATACACATGAGTCACACTGTACACAGAATGAACAGCTTCAGAGATGGTGCCCTATAACCTGTATTGCACAGGAAAATCAACTTCATAGAATAGAAAAATGACACAAAGATCTTTTTACAGTTCAGTGCACACAAAGTGGCTATACCATCAGTTTAAATATGCAACTGTCTGTCATAATCTAAAAATATTGAAAAAATTAATTATATAATTAAATCTAATTTTAAGTTATAAAACATGCAATTAAAATTTGAATGAGAAAAAATTCTCACCTCTCCATTAAGAGAGAGCTAAATAATATGTTTTATGTATTTGGTAATCAATTTTAGGCTTTTGTAGTAAAATGTCTAAGCCAGCAAAAACAACTTTTTCTTTTTTTCCTGATTTGTCTCTGGTTGAAGATTTAAACCTGGCTCTGGGGGAAAACAGTTTTTTTTTTAAAATTTTAATATGTTGTGCAACTGATATCTTCTAAGACACAAAAGGGGTGTTTAACAAATAAACAGTAATTGAGATACAGATTGTTGGAATTGTTAAAAACTCTGGGGAAAAGGGGCATAACCACTTTTTTTCCTCTTAATTGATCCCTTCAAATTTGCTATTCAAAATCTTTATTAAATTTTTCTTGATTTTTTTGGCAGACAATACTTCTTAAGAATAACTATGCTACTATCTAAACAAATGAATAAAATAGTGTTATTTTTTAAATGTTTATTTAGGTGAATGTTTGTCTGGCGCCCTCACATGGACGGATTTAGTTAACTTCGCAAAAGAGGTTGGATTTTCTCCGCCACGTCTTGTTTCAGCTGCTCCTATTGATATCACAAATCCAGAGATTGTCAAACTTGTAGGTAAGGTATACATATTTGCACATTCTAGTAGCACCTCTTTAACCACATATTTTTATCCACATTTAAATACTGGAAGAGTATGATAAAGTAAAGTATAAGGTCACATATCCAGTTTAGGGAATGTTCATATGCTTAAGAAAAACAACTAACCCATGAAATATCCTGAGAAAACCAGCATCAATCTATCACTTCGCAGGTGACATGAAGTTCATCTCTGTGACGTGTCGGTTGTTCAAACTACCAGCCAATAAGGAACCTTCCGGTGAGGTGATATATGAGGGTACTGTAACTGATCATCCAGACAGCCTGAACATGGATATTTCCTCAACATTTAAGGTACGTGGTAGATATCACATTATATTTTGATAAATATTTACAGCAATTTATAACGGTAAAGCCAATAAATATAGAATAATCCAAAGTGAATGGCGCCCTCTGTTGTCGACACCATTACTGGGGAGTCCAGGAGTCGTCCCTACACCTAGGCCTACTCCTAAAATGTCAATGCGGTGTGGTTATAAACACAGTACCATTGAGAAATCCGGCTTTTTATTTTGCAGCTTAATAATGCTGGCAGTCTTCAAACTAAAAATTGATCACAGTTAAGTATAGTTCGTGTATTTAAACATCTTCCAACTTGCCACCCTAGTAATGGCGTCGACAAAAGAGGGCGACGTTCAAAAAAGTTCTCTTGGATTCCTCTATACACCGATCTGTTTTCAGTGATCATCCTCCCTCTGCAGGTGCTGCAATTGGGGGAGTCCAGTAGGGGATTCTAGAGCATCATCCTGCTACAAATATAAATATGGGTCTCACTTTAATTAGAGACCACTTTTAGGACATGGGTTTCCATGGCCTTTAGTAGATTTGGTCTCTAATTAGAATAAGACATTTGTCAATATGGGACAACAGAAAATTGGAAAATTGGAGGTGGTCTTTAATTGGAGGGGTCTTTAATTGGAGGTGGTCTTTAATTGGAGGGGTCTTTAATTGGAGGGGTCTTTAAATCGTTCAAAAAAGTTCTCTTGCTTTATGTACTCTTTTAAACATTTTGAATTATATTAATAGTTGGCCTTTTTTTGTGATGACAGGCGAATTGCCCTTCTTATGTTGACAGCACCATGGCAACAATTCTCAAATGCAGTCGCTATGCAGATGATTTCACCTTTAATACTGGTGGCCCATCAGAGGCCAAGAAAGCTTGCCAGCCACAGAAACTTGTGAGTTTTATAGGGGTGACCCTTTTAGCTTAACTGATATTAAGGGGCCCTCTTCAGTAAACAAAATCAAGATAATAAGGCTACATAACTTAAGTCTCATAATGAGGCTTACCAGTTAGTGGAGATGTTTTAGTCGTGAGAAAAAAAATGATGTGCTGTTACAGGATTTGAACCCACAACCCTCGTATTTGAAGCCAATTGGAAGGCAAGCATCTTATCCCCAAGCTACATCTCCAATTTGTTACTTTTTGGCATGTTGTTGCAATTTTGTATTACATTTTTATTGTATAGATTAAAAGTAAAATAAAATATCTAAAAAACTAATGCTTCAACTGATTGTGAATTTTAATGTTTTCACAGGATTGTACAATGGATCCATTTGTGTACCTTGAGACAAAGCCTGTAGCCTCTGGATGTGGGCCTAAATCTAGTGGAAAATGCTGCTAAGCTAAAAGAGATGGAAATTGCTAAGCTTAGAAAATGAAGATGAATAAGCTCGATATTTCACCAATCTTTGAAAGAGAGCAGTTGAAGTTAATTGTCTTAATAATCCTGCCCAAATGTAATAAATTCATTAAAATGATATTAAATGGTTTATGGTATAATAGTATAGCTATATGTTTCAGAATGTTTTGAAACTATGCTTTCTGACAAATTCTGATTTTTAAAATTATGTACAGTAAGTTTTTTACATGATTCATTCATTACATGCCTCACATAGTTAACATAATCAATGTAACAATTTGAATTTGTTTGTGATACTGTTTAATTGGTACAGCTACAGTAGAGGTATATACCCACATTTAAAACCTTTTTTTTTTTCGTTCTATCCCATCTTGCTTAATTAATTACTATCCATGCTGCAGTTTAACAGATTAATTCGGAAATGATATACAGTATTTAAATTTCACCACTGTGTTTCCTAATTGAAGAATTATACGTTTCAAAATGAAAAATATGATGTGGAAGTCCGAACTCCTGTCTTCAGCGAATCATAATGTGGTCAACTTCTTGTTTTCTGTCGAAGGGTTTTGTGTCCCTTACTTTCATTTTTTGAATAAATTGATAAACAATAAAAATTATATCAGCGTGGATACTGGTAATGTACAGTATTTGACTTACTTCCTAGATGCAATGTTCCCAGAACGCCACCGTCTGGGGCAATGTATGCACAGCACATCAATTAAGAATTTGGGACGCTGTAGTTATGTTTTGTTATGTATAGATATAGCCAGGTGTCATGAATATTGCCCATATTTATTACTAGACAGTTTTAATTCACTATCTGTTTCCCCAGCCATGCCTTGACTTGTAACAAGCAACAACATTGCTTTCCCTACTCCTTCTACGACTGTTCCATCGTTTCCGATCATTTTGCTCCAATACCGAACTAAACACTACATGCACAATTCTTCACTACAACTAAACACAACGTGCACCATTTTTCACTACAACTAAACTCTACATGCACCATTCTTCACTACAATTAAACACTACATGCACCATTCTTCACAACTAAACACTACATGCAACATTCTTCACTACAACGACTAAACACTACGTGCACCATTCTTCACTACAACTAAACACTATGTGCACCATTCTTCACTACAACTAAACACTACATACACCATTCTTCACTACAACTAAACACTACGTACACCATTCTTCACTACAACTAAAAACTACATACACCATTCTCCACTACAACTAAACACTACGTGCACCATTCTTCACTACAACTAAACACTACGTGCACCATTCTTCACTACAACTAAACACTACATACACCATTCTTCACTACAACTAAACACTACGTGCACCATTCTTCACTACACCTCGCCTACTTTCATACTTCCATTGCTTCTGGATTGCAAGTAGAGTTAGCAAGGTCAGAATTGTTTGTTGCTAGTCGTAGCTTTCTGTGTCATCACGACATGACAACGACGTATTAATATACATATAATAAAAGTACGGTAATTCCAAAGACGTTTACAAGCGTGTTGTGTGAGACGGAAGCTGAAGTTGTTATATCGGTATTCAAACTTGCTGAATTTCAAGTTGGTGTCTCACAGCAGCGGATCAGGATTTCTGGGGGCGATTGGTAATCAAGGACCAATAATCCGTGAAAGGTGGGACCTATGGTCCGATCTTAGCTGTTTGGGTATTTCCTTAACTATTTTGGGATCCCCTGGAAATTGCGAGTTTCATTAAATTTATATTAAATTTTTAATTCAGTTTGCTGCTAATGCCAAAAAGTCAAATATCCGCTGCTCAATACAAAACTCAAGAAAAAATAGCAATGGCGGATCCAGTGATTCGAAATAGGGGTGGCCTAGGGAGGGTTTTTTACAGATAGAGGGTCTATACACATTATGCCTGCCAAGGATCTGGAGAGGTACGAAATTTTATGACTGTGGCATCTCTGGATTTATTTTTTCATTTTGAAAAATTTAGTGGGGTTGGGTGGAGTGTTGGGTTGGGCCCTTTTGAATCAGCCTATGCTTTGGGTTGGCCCATTTACATATTTCAAAGGCAACTGTATGCCCGTATACCCAGGTATTTTAATTGGAAATAGATTTGAGTGTAAATTTCAAGTATTTAAATAAAGTACACGTTTTTTGAGGGAAGTAAATGCATAAAGTTTTAAATGGGTGGAAAGAATGAGTTGAATGCTTTCGCTTAATCGGTGGCTTAACGCCGGATCTGGAGGCCCTGGGGGACACTGGCCCGGCGGCTAAGGTAACCAGACCCATTTGCAGAATTTTAGAAGTCTTAATATTCGATTTCATAGAGACATTGTATATCAACGAATACAATACAGATACAAATATTTATTATTAAAATAAATAGGCTATGGAGTCTTAAAATTAATGACAAAGACAATCGACGAAGCTCAACACAATGCATGGGCCTAGGGTGGCTCCCATCTGGGTGGGTGCGAAATTTGTAAATGCGGAACTACAAAAGATTAGTGGCGTAACAAAAGGGCCGAAAGCTCTGAGCCAGGCGTTGGGGGCCGAGGATCGCGGAGGGCCCGGTGTTCGACAATTTTGACAATTTAGAGGTTTTAATCGATTTAAGAGTCTACTAATATGTAGAAAATACATAAAAAAAATTTTCTCTCTGACGAATTGTGCTTTCAACGAACGTTAAATATTTTCATAATAGCTGTTTGTTTGAATGGGATGAGTTTGGCGGTAGTAATAATAATTATAATAATTATTATCATTATTATAATGATAATAATAATTATCATTATTATAATGATAATATAATAATTATATATAATAATAATGATAATAATACAGGTATATAATAATAATATAATATGATAATATAAGATAAAATATAATATAATATATATAATATATAATAATATATAATATAATATATAATAATTATAATTATAAAAATTATAATAATAATATAATAAAATAATAATAATATAATATATTATATAATAATATAATATAATAATATAATTATAATTTTACGGGTGATATATAGGCCCTATTGGAGGATGTTTGTGCGCGCTGTTTTCGGTTGTCTGTATATTTAATCACTGATATCTTGTTGGTTTATTTAATTTTTCCACACACATCAAATCATATACAATTAAACATACAATATAGGTAAAAATACTTAAGTAATATGAAAATAAACGTGTGTGGATGGAGGTCAAATACTGAGATCAAAGAACTTTAAGGCTTACCTCCATGTCTGTTTAACCGGACCTAAACCAAATTTTTCCCGCCAAATTTTTCCCTCTACACTGGAAACTATGCCATTGTTTTTGGCTTTCCTTCCCCCAGCTAGAACAATGCCACTGTCTTGGCTTTCTTGCCACGCCCCGCCCTTCTATTCAGACCGTGAATTTTTGCTTTTGTATAGCTTTTCACTGGTAGGCTCAGCCTTTGTTTAGTTTTCAACTAATCAGCAGCAAGTCTCATCACTCAAACATATAAGTAATTCCCTGTTTGAGATCTCTGCAGATATTATTCTCCTGAAGACGGTTGAAGCAAGTCAACCGAAACGTCGAGATATTCTCAACCAACAACAACGGTTCTTTTCAGAACTATCTACGTGGTGTACCGCAAGCATTAATTATATACTCTTATGTTCTTCAAAATTCAAGGTTTTCCCATCTTGAAAACGGTCAGGTAATTTTTTCCCATCGTTATTACAGTAAATAGGGCTTATGTGTGTATACATACATAACAATATTTAAAAAATGAGTAGTTGCATACGAATTTTCCATGAATCGATGAATCCCAAAAAGAAAGGGGGTCCGTGAGTTCTTCCCCGGGAAAATTTTGTTTTCCTAGAAGGCGGAAAATGAGCTTTCCCGACTTCTGAGGTGTCTTTTAAATTAAAGTCATTAAAAAATACTTCAGAAGTCGGGAAATCTCATTTTCCACCATTTAGAAATCAACATTTTCCCGGGAAGAACTCGAACCTCCCTTTCTCTGGGTTCATTGATTCATTAAAATAATTTTCAAGAGGGGAACACCTTGAATTTTGAAGAACTTAAAAGTAAGTAAGTTCTTCAAATTTCAAGGTTTTCCACTTGAAAACGGTCAGATAATTTTTCCCATTGTTATTAAGTAAATAGGCCTTGTGTGTGTATACATACATAAAAAAAGATTGAGTAAGTTGCATACGTAGTTTTTCCATGAATCGATAAACCCCAAAAAGAAAGGGGGAGGGGGTTCTCCACCGGGAAAATTTTGATTCTTAATCTGTATCATAGAGTGTATTAACCAGCCGCATTATTGCTGCGAAGCAGCCAATTCATATTCTTGACAGCAATTTGACCTCTGAAAGGTAATTGTTTGTCAAAAAACAAGAGCCTAAGACGACTGAAAAACGGAGTCTCCTTCTTTCGTTTTGCCGGGTAAAATCAATTACTTTAGGCGACGTTTGTAGACTAACCTACTCGTACCAGTCCAACGTCCGCATGTCGCGACGTTCGAGTATTACTATTCAGCGTTTTTTTACTATATTTCTAGGTTTTCTATTTCTACGTTTAATCGGCCCATGTCTCAGCCACAATATTTTGAGTCAAAGAAATCGAGAGAATTCCAAAGCTTTGGGACCAGTATTATAAAGCTGAGTTGCGTCTAAGATTTGGAAAGCTTTAGTTAAGTAATTATCTGCATGTCTAGTGTTATATGCATGGTTATCAAATGATTTAACAAATAAAGAAGAAATATGGGGGGGGGGGGGGGGGGGGGTGGAATAATTAAATTGTGAATACGGTAGGCCTACATAAATAAATGCAACTATACGTTTGTTGGGAGAACGATAGTACTCTACAGGCACATTAAAAAGTCAATAGGCAACTTTCGATTTGAGCGACGACGCGACCCTAGAACGGAATCACTCATGCATGACCGTCCTACCTGGCGTCCTACGTTCTCTGCGCATGCATAAGTAGATATATTTGGCCAAATTGCGTTTCAGATGCAGAATCTACTCGACGTTCTCTGCATGCGCAGATGACTGTCACTGACGTCATTACGTTCTCTGTCGTGGCCGTCGTTGTGCAATCGAAAGCTCCATAATATTCATGACTTGCATTTATGAGGTCCGGGCAAAGGTTAAACCGTCTGAAACGAGGGTTTTAGAAGGGGCAACAACCAAGGAGAATATAAGCTGAATGAGAATAAATTAGGAAAGAGGTCGTCCGTAAAAACCTCGTTAATAAAACACAAAGATACAATCGTTCCAAATCAGGCCTACTCCACCTTCTGTTTGGAAATTTGCCAGAGTGTATGCCTTGTGCACTGGGATTCACTAAGATATGAAATGACCATCACATATTTTGCTAGGGGGATCATTCCTTCTGTCCCAAACCCACTTTAATCCCCGTCATTGTTCTGCTCCTACCGCACAATTAAATCGGCTCTGAGCGACTTGGACCAACATATCAAACTTTGTGGTTATATTAATCAAGGACTTTAAACTTATAATTAAAGTGAATTGAGTGCGCGGTCAATGGTTTTTTTTTAAGTGGAATGATCCAATAATACATACGCTGCATGTAATACAACATTAATACAAGAATACAGAAATAGATTAAAGCCATAAACCACGCTGTGGAACACTTGTAACCAAAACCAAAGACCTCATCACCACAGGCACAATCCAGCAAGGAGGTATTGTAACTATATATGTATTGTATATATATATATATATTATTAGAGTAATTTTTAGGATAAAGTAAGTGAACTAAGTATCCTTGTTTCTGTGTAACAATAGCAATAAAGGTAGGTAGCTGGTGTTAAACATTTCTATACGGGGTAGATGCCGCATTTACGGGATATTTTTTGAGGACTGCGAGGACTTGGTAGCAGTGTGGGCATGTACCTAGTCCCTGCTCCGTCCCGTATCAATGTAGCATATTTTTTCACAGGATTTTAGCGGAGATTTTTTGCTAACCTCCGTCCTAAACCTACCGTTAATACATAGACACGAACATTAGAGATCGCTGACAGACAGCACCGCGGTCTGTCGCCATCCACAAGTTATAAATTTGGTAGGTTTTGTCACGCCAAAATTGGTCAAGGCCAAAATCGGTCTGGGGACCGCTAAAAGTTATCCGGTGAACTGATTTTGGCCGGCCAAAATCAGTCCTCCTGGGATAATATTGGCTTAGCCTAATCGTTCCGCCTACGCCTGCTACGGGTACTCAACACAACCAATTACAGCACAGTGAGTGGTTACTAATCGGTCGGCATAGATTTTTGAGGGAAAATTGGTGGGAAATTAGAAATTGAACGACCAATAAAAATGAATGGATTAGTCGCAAGTCCAATCTTAAGCCTATTTTGCATACATCACCGTATATAAGTACCATAGGCGTAGATCCCGGGGGATGGGGATATATCCCCCCCCCCCAATATTTGACAGGGGGGGGGATAGTCCATTGTATCAATGTATCAGGGTAACCCTTCTAGTTTAGCCCAGTAGGTTAACTGATACTCAGGGCCCTCTTTAATAAAATTAAAGAACAGTACAAGCAACATCATTACAACAACATAATAATAATAATAATAATAATAATAATAATAATAATAATAATAATAATAATAATAATAATAATAATAATAATAATAACATACAATCCTAATTTCACGGTTAATAATTTACCATACCCACCCCACCCCACTCCCCATGAAAACAATACGACAAAGATAGGGCTTATGTTATTTATAATATATGGCCACACACGTGTGTTTGAAACTAAATATAAGCATTTTCATCATGGTTTTATTT
>NW_022719802.1:2149029-2150446 GCF_011630105.1 Anneissia japonica
CAAACATATTCTTTCACCATCTATACACATTGAGGCCCTTCTTTTAGGTTAAAAGGATCTATCTTAAATTTGTCTTTCTTGAGTTTTGGACTATTATGTGTTCAAATAACTTAAAAGGATAAAACTAAAAAAGCCCGAAAAAGTGCGCGCCAAGCGCGCAAAATATTTTTGTGTTTTTAATTCTAATTTCGTCGGAATTGATGAAAACTCCGTAAAATGTGCAATTTATAGAGGAAATTGGCCTACCGTAACAAGAAATGCGCGCAAAGAATTCGAGAATTTTAGGCACTTTCAGAGGATGCTTTTGTCAAGGGGTGATTGTTAAGGGGGTGTGGCCTCTCAACAAATGCATTACAGCATTGCAGGTCATAGATTTTTAATTTTTTGCACCCTCCGGCCTTGTAAATAGAAAAACCTGAAGTTTTGAGTCAAATTCCCTTTTCGTTTGCCCGTAACGGCAATTCGACGTAAACGGGGTGTCCCTCAAATTAACTTTGATTTTCATATGCTAATATCATCTTACAACCCATTTAAACTTTAATGGTGAGGAAACCTTTTACTGCTGATTCCAAATCCTTAAAAACATGTTTTAACACATCATTAATAATAATACCCTACTTTTATATAAATATTTTGCTTTAAATTTCTAAATCTATGTCATAGACCTGTTAATTTTTCTATGAATTTCAAATTTATTGATCTAAAGTTATTTCTGGTATAATTCTTAATGGGCAACTTCAACCTGGCTAATAATAACCTCATCGAATTTGTATTGTGGGTGACGGCCCTTATTATATTAGTCGACACAGCACCGGGACATCACATACATCATTTCTTTGTGGCCAATATATGGTAAATTATTTTCTGGAAACTTTCTACTTCTGTTTCATTAATATATTCATGTTCGATTCATGAATAAAAACTTCCTAGAATTCATATTATATTCATATTTCTTTTGGGCCACGCCCCCTTAATTTCAAACTGCCGGAGAAAAATGAACGAATTGGCGAGTCGCAAAATTTAAGGTTTTCAGTTCACACTATCACTGAGTCAGTGTGCTAAAAAATTTAAAAAAAAAATGTTTGACCCATGGTGTAATGCATTTTGTTAAGTTGGCATGGAATGACCCAACTCTTAAGAACTTTTGTGATTTCCTATTATGTTGAAATATGTGTAGTTTTCAACATAGCACCTAGCCATGAGCTAAGTACCAAAGCCAAAATTTGGTTTATACGTAGATATAATGTATCTGATTAACTGGGGTAAATTTAAGAAAAGATTTTAACTGTCCACATGACGATCCATTGTTGAGAAACATTGGCATTTTTCACTTTTATAGATCTGGTCCCAACTTTGAATATATGCCATTCAATTTTAGTTGATTTGATCAGCCTGCGCTTGCATGTGGCTAGAGACA
>NW_022719802.1:2151263-2154726 GCF_011630105.1 Anneissia japonica
GGAATATAACATGACTTTTGGTATACCGGACCCCGTTTCGAAAATATTGGTTCGTAAAGACCCTAACTTATTTGGTTGCGTAATTTTTCTTCCATTTTTAGACCCCATTAAAATACCCAAATCAGTTATTAAATGGGTCTTATACACCAAATTCTTAATATATAGTTGGAAATGTTTCTCCATCAAAAATTCCGGATTACTAACTTGTCATTTTAGGGGGTAATCGTAGGTCAAACGGTCATTCGGGACAAAAAATGCACAAAAATGCCTCATTTTCATGGTGACCTTTGACCCTGTGGGCAAGTACGCTTGTTGTTAAAACTTGCATCATTAATTAATTTATATATGATGATCAGATGTTCGAAATATCAGCTTGGTGTCTTTATCCCTTCATGTTTAAAAAGCAATTTGAATAGGGGTATATTTTTCAATTTGCGACAGTATCAGTGCGTAAATGTGATAAAATTAATTTTTGAATAACGATAATATTAAAAATAATCTGCCTAGACCCTGTCTCTTATACACATCTAGATGTGTATAAGAGACAGGTATACGTGTGTGTGTGTGGTCATCATCCAAAAACAAACACACTAAAATATACATGATAAAATTAACCTAAAAATGTACAGGGAGGTACTGCAACATTATTGAAAATTAGCTGTTTTTAACAACTACAGTATATCTATGTACTCGATATAGTTTCGCCTTCTCATATTCCTCCATGTTCACTCACCCACGAAGACTCTGCTATCATCTAAACCTAAATACATGCCGATTTTAAACTCTTATATAGGGTGATGTATGCAAATACAGGCTTCAGCTATGGACATCATTTTGATTGGTGGTTCGACCTATGCGGACCTATTATTAACCACTCATTTGTGCTGTGGTTAGTAATAATAATAATAATTTATTGAACTTACACTTTTGTTACAGTGGCACTCCACTCGTCAGTTGACATATCAAGACCAACAAAATTACAAAAAAGAAGTTACATTAAAAAAAAATACAAAAAGCACAAGCACAAAGTTTGAAAGCCCTTTCTTATCATAACTTAACAATTAAACTTAAATTAAAATACTTAAAGTATATAAATACAAAGCAGTTACAGCAATACAGACTTACTTTTCTGTACAGTACTATAGGCCTAAACTTTCACACACACACACACACACACACACACACACACACACACACACCTAGGTAAACACAGTCCAATAAGAGAAATATTGATGTCACAACATAGCAAATCATTAAAAGAATACAAGTTTATAAAAAAAAAATGCCTACCGGTATATGTACATGGGTATACATACACATGCATACACACACACACACACACCTACACCCATAAATATACACACATACACACATATATATATATACATATATATACACAAACATACACACCATATATATACATACATATACAGACTTCGCTACACTAGTGTAGTGTAGCGAAGTTTACATGTTAAATTTCAGAAAACCCTTTTAGTTGATGTCTGTTCTAGTATATAAAGAATTGTGATCGAAAGACACATTGTAAGTCTACAAGAATTGACACTGTAAGGGCTACTTTTAAGTAAGTTCCACACAATATCTAAGCACAGTTATGCTATGCGCTGCTAACACTATACCGTAGTATACCGTAATTAAGTAGCATTAGCTTATGTAAGAGGCAGATACAATATATAAAGCGTATAGACCTAGGCCTAAAATTCTAGGAAAAATCTACGTTTGGGACTAATACCTTTTGTAACATTATTTGGCAAAGCAATATTGCAATATTCTCCAGTTCAATTTCCAATCAAGTTTTTAATAGTTGACTGGCATCAACTTTGTACATTACAGCACAAACACTCACTTCGTGGCGCTTTCTCTTTATGTAGTACGCTATATAGGTCACATGGTATGGAGCGCGCTATCGCTCAGTATTCGGTTCTTCAACTGCAGTTCAATTAGAAATTTACTGCAGTGAGTTCTCTGGCCTATGATTGATCAAAATATGCACGGAGGGCGCCAAACCGCTGTGAGGTTGGCGCCCTCCATGCATATTTTGACAATCAGAGGACACAGAACTCGCTTTTTTTAATTGAACTGCAGTTCAAGAACCGAATACTGAGCGATAGCGCACTCCATAAAGCGTCACAAACATGCTCACTACGCAGCTCGGCTGGGACTCCCTGCAACATCGTAGGGCGATTACAAAAGTCACCACGATGTACCGGATCGCCAATGACCTTATCTGCATCCCTCGTGATCAGCTCAATCCATACACTATCCGCACCAGAGGTCACGACAATAAACTCATTATACCAGAAACCCGTACAACATTAAGGAAGTGCTTGAGGTTTATGCACATTATAGGAATGATCAGGGGCGGATACAGAAATGTCCAAAAAAGTGTGGGGCTGGGGGGCGAAAGGAGGGCCAAAAGTAGGGCTGATTCAGATAACACTAGCCCCAAAAGGGTCCAGGGCATGCCCCCGCGAAATTTTTGTTTTCTAGACACCCGAAAATAAACTCAGTTGTTTTGCGCGATCAGTTATATTTTTTTTTCTATCTTTCTCCTTTTTTTCCCCTTTTATTTTGACTTTGTTAAGGGGGTGGGGGCTCAGATAAAACGTTTAAAAACTCCATAAAGTGGTATTATTTGGGAAGGTTAGCCTTGCATTGGCTCTGTTAGCCAGTTAGATGCAGTATCAAGACCATAAAAAGCAGAATAAAGTAATTCTGACGATGAAGCAGGGGGTCTTCTTATACACCCGACATACAAATATCGTTCAAAAGTCTTCTTAAACTCTGGGGGTCGAATTATACGCGAGTATATACCTATATATATATATAAGATGTGTATAAGAGACAGGCACAGCGGAGACTCGAAACTCCGACCTTACAATTTAAACCCCAAACGTCTGTTTTTGTCAACAGAAGATTATCACATAATTTATTCTATGTATACAGTATACAACATTTATTTCTGTCTCATGGTCTTCTTTCTTGTAATATATTTTGTTTGTTAAGATTTTTTAGTGACAGTTAGCAGCAGTTTCCTTGTTTGTCACTTTCAATTAGAGATTATCACAATATCAGCTGGTTACGTTGCCTAATTTTACAAGGCAATAACGTATCAGAAAATATGACTTTGGTTCAAAACTATTATAATACATATACCTAGAATACATTACCTGGTCCATCAAATATCGGTACGTCTTAGATGCTAACCTATATGCTTCATTCTGTAATAATAATAAAATAAAATTAATAACACATGTAATATAAGAACTAGAGTTGTTATACACTATTTTCAATTCACTTGTACAATTTAATTCAATAATTTTATTGCTACTTGAGCCATCGAAGGTAATCAATCATCCGCGTACAATCAGAAATTTACAATCACAAAATAACAACTATAAAATAACAAAAAGATGGCAATCTTCTTAGTCAAGTACAATAAAGT
>NW_022719802.1:2154855-2170220 GCF_011630105.1 Anneissia japonica
ATCATCATCATTATTATTATTATTATTATTAATAATAATAATAATAATAATTACAATGCAAGTACAAGTATTACAGTGCAAGTATAAACAAGAGATCACATATGTAATTAAAACTGTAGTTATAATATTAGTAAAAACTTTATAAAAAAAAAATGATTATTAGGGCATTTGGTTCGCCCTTGATAAACCATCACCGGGTGGTAATTTTAGACACATGTGCTCCAGAATTACTTAAACTAATTTTTTGCAATTGCCTTAACAAGACCTCTATGTGCAGATAAAAGTCTTATTTATATGGCCCACCATCTGACACATGACGGGGGCTCTTTGGCGTTTTAAGGATTAAATGGCCAGTTTTTCGCATACTTCTTGGGCAATCCCGTTAAAATAGGTCAACATAGACTTCATTTCCACACAGACACAAAACGTTCATACATCTTCCTGGTTCGACACATCATGCCAAAACCTGGTATACCAACCTCTCTTACTATAAAAAGGGGTTAGCGGAAAAACAAGAATTTGGGGTGGTGTGTAATGTCCATTTTACCTGACAGTAGGTACAGTACTGTAATTTCATTAAAATAATCTAATTAACTGTGTATCAATAGCGTAATAGTACTTGCTACAAACTTTCACTTAAGTGGGCATATTAGCAATACCCTTTCCAAAAACCGATGCAGTATTTTTTGGTTATGAAATAGCAAAACTCACTTCCTTCTACTGTTGATGTTTTAATAAACTATATAGCACATTCAAAAGGTAGCCCATATTGCACTCAACATTAATTTAGAAAAGAACTAATTGAATTATTAATTGTTTGATAATTGAAGGTTTTTTATGATGCCTCAAAACGTTGTTGTTATGCTATACTTAAGTTTGTTTGTAATCCTGTTTTGACTCTGAACGTTCATTTACTTACAGATACTTTGGTTGTGGACTGTGTATTCCAACATGTATTGAAAATGCTAAATTGTTGGACCTTGGGAGCGGTTCGGGTCGTGACTGTTACCTTCTAAGCAAGCTGGTTGGGGAAAATGGTCATGTGACCGGAATCGACATGACAGAGGAACTGGTATATACCTTTTATTTTAATTGACTGTTAGATAACATTTGAACCTCATGTTAATGCCCTCTGAAGACCAGATGAAAGTAAACATCTTATAGGCCTACATTTTTGTATAGTAGAGCGGTTAGCTACTGTGTATAGCTACAAAGCTAGTTCAAGGTATTATTATTGTCAATTAAATACAACAAGCATTTTATTTCTATGTTTTAGTTCATGTGCTTTAGTATGTGAGTTTTTCTTTACCAAGATGTCCATCAATCCGGTAATAACATATGAATTGGTATTTTTTTTTTTTTTTTCCCCCGAATTTTATTTTTACTGTTAAGCGCATTGAGGCTTTAGCATAATGCGCTATATAAGCCAAAATTATTATTATTATTATTTATTATTATTATTATTATTATTATTATTATTATTATTATAGGCTATATAGAAATGCATCCAGCACATTGAAATTGGTAAATCAAATTAATGTTTATTCACCATGTATAGAGAAACCAGTACAAGGTACATCATTGTTACTATTAAATGAATACACACCGGTAGGGAATGACCAAAAAGAGCAAAGTTTTATTAGATCATAGCCACCCTGTGTGAGGTGCATCTGTACTTCAAAACAACAAGGGCAACACGTGCAAGGGCATTCGCTAATTATATGAAAAATAAAGTATCTTAAAACTACATCGGAACGTAGTTTACTAGGGATTACATAATTGCTAAACACAATTTTGATTTCAGTAGTATTAAATACGTATCAAATTTACTTAATCTATCTATCAATCATTCAATCAAATCTTTTGTTTTGGAATCAAGATTGTCTATATTAAATTACAAAGTAATATATAGAATATAAAGAATTGAAATAACAATACAAAAACCTATGACCACTAAACAGCTATGAATGAAAATAACTTAATTTATCGTCTGACCCCACAATAATAGCAAATACTGACTTGAAATGTTTTATAGTAACTTTAATATATTATTATTTTGTAATTATAAAATTGATTGATTCTAATCTAAACCGATTGAATGGATTTGAAAAATTTTATGTAATTTAGTATTCTTTTCCAGGGGGAGAGTATCAATTGCCTCTTATGTAATTTGTCGTGCTTTTGGTAAATAAAACTAAAACTATAAAATTATGATGCATATGGGTAGGAGCCCATAAGTACGTCGTCAACGCACAAATGGACAGAGATCAGAGAATCTTACATCAACCTGCTTGGTGAAAAGATACATTTTTACATCTCGCTCATATAATAATGGTTACTGCTAGCTTATTTTAGATATGTTGATGGACATTTCTGAAATACCAGGAGTTATTTCACAATGAAAATGTTACTAGACTGTACTGGTAGAATCAGATGAAACCGGAAGTAGCAAAGCAACAGCTCCGTAAAACCAGCGACTGGCATCTCCATTGTACAAAACACACACATAACTTCTATTTTGTAGCTCATCTGTTGAAACCTGTGAGGAAAAAGGTTTAAAATCTCATTAAACAGCAAAGTCTCTGTTGGCCACGACTCATTGATCCAAAAACATAAAAACAATTCAATTCTTTTGTTGACATAAACTGACAAAACAGTATTCTCATATAAACGAGAGAAAAAATTACACAAAACACTCAATTAAGTCTGAAAAATCATGAACCAATAGCTTTCTTTAAAGGAAAGCTTCTTTAAAGCTTTCTTTAGCAAAAACATATTCAAGCATTTGTTTTTTAGAACAGCTTTAAAATAAACAAACTTTTCAAGTGTTTCAAGTGCTGCAGATATTCTTTTACTGGCTTTTACCTGCAATTTTAAGGACCCTATGTTGGACAGGTTTTCTCCTCAGCCGACTGTGTATCCTAGATCCATCACTGCTACTCTCCCATCTTAAGAGTTCATGTAGAATTTTGATTACCTTGCTGATTATTTTTTTTTCTTTCTCTTTTGTTTTTTTTTTTTGCAGCTAGATCTGGCCAGGAAATACGAGGATTATCACAGTCAGCGCTTTGGTTATAAGACTAGCAATGTGGAATTTGTATTAGGCTACATTGAAAAGTTAGCAGAAGCTGGAATTAAAGATAATAGTTTGGATATAATCGTGTAAGTTGGTACATCACATAGCAAAACAAAGTAAAACAACAATATAATTATAATTAGGCCTTAAAACTTATTTGAAACTTATTTGATATTTTAATTAAGAATTGTAATGGATAGTGCTACGAATTATTTAAGATATCTATTTGTTCTACAGGTGTGATTGTGATTGTAACCTTTCACATGAGGGTAGCCAAGTAAAACATGCGTTTAGTGGGTGGGAACTATCTGTTAAGATACTCTTTTAATTACTTTATCAATAATTTTAATCTCACAGATATCATCTAGTTCTCTATTTTTTTGTATAATTTTTACAGCATGGTTTATGATAATTGGGGCTTAGCATAAATTGCTATTAAAAATGATTGCTACTGCCACTGCCACCGCCACCATGATTGCCCAGTGGTGGCTTAAAAAAATTGACGAAAAGGGTCCAACAAGTCCGAAAGGGATCCAAACCAAGGCGCCACCTAGAGCCTAGGTCTTGCTTTCGGATTAAAATCTTTAGATAACTGTGTCTGTATCGATAAACATTTTGCACTTTTTGCTTTATAAAGTGTGAAACAATTTTTTTTTTAAACCGGTCATTTTTTTTATTTTATTTATTTTTTATTTATGCTCCAGTTCGAACTGCGTAGTCAATCTGACACCTGATAAAAAGAAGGTTTTGCAAGAGGTCTTCAAAGTTCTGAAAGAAGGAGGAGAGATGTATTTTAGTGATATGTATGCTGAAAAGCGTATTGCAGAAGACCTACGTCAAAACAAAGTTCTATGGGGTAAGGTATAATATTAAAATTACTCACTTGTCCTAAATGAAAACTAGTAAACTTAGATTGAGGCCCTAGGAGAACCGATGGCAGCCGTAGGGCGACACCACATGCATTGAATTGTAGAGTACACGTGGTGTTATTCTCCAGCACATTACTAAACTGCGTTCTTTAACTTGGACATGGACCGTGTTTTAGACAAGACCAACAGCCTAAATTGTCCTGCCAAAAGTAAGGCTGCTACAAGCTTTATCTTCCGTGACTATACAAACACACACACACACACACACGCACACACCCACCCCGTGGTAACCAATAGTTAACTAACTGTGCTATAATAAGACATTAAAATATTATTGCTTTAATGTTTCCTTGTAGGAGAAGGTTTGTCTGGTGCCCTCATATGGAGTGATTTAGTAAACTTTGCAAAAGACGTAGGATTTTCTCCACCACGCATTGTTTCAGTTACTCCTATTCCTGTCACAAACCCAGAGATCGTCAAACTTGTAGGTAAGATGCATATCCACTTATTTCCAGATTCTAGTAGCATCTTTACGAATTGTTTTTTTTTTCACACTCAAAATCTCGTAGATTATAATTAACAATGCTTAAAATCTTGTATCTTTACAGGCAACACGAAGTATATTTCTGTTACGTGTAGGTTGTTCAAACTACCCGCCAATAAAGAAAATGAGAGTGTAGTGGTCTATAAGGGCACTGTGACTGATCATCCCGACAGCCTTAACATTGATATTTCTTCAACATTTAAGGTACAAAGATATCAAATGATCTATAGTTCTAAATAGGCTCATGTGGGATTAATAAAGTATTGAATTAAGCCAATAAAAAAAGTTTCACCAGTAGGTTAATAAGCTGAGGCAACTACACAATCGACAACTCTAGTATGCAAATTTAAATTTATAGAAAAACCTCCATAAAGAAGAGCAAAAATACTATACAAGTTTTTGTCTCAGCTTACGTATGTCGGCCGTGTATCAAGCTTTCTTTCGATGAATGGCAATGACATGTCACAAATGACGTCGTGTGCGCGATGTTGCGCTCATGAAGAAGGTCATTGTAGGTATGGGATATTTCATACAATCGCCATGTCTTATGTTTTCTTGTGATTTTACTACTCTTGATGTAGCTGCTCATTGTAGAAAAAAATAGTAAAAGTATGGTCGATGAGCCTATCAATTAATACTTATAATAACTAATTGATGTAGATCATTGATGATGTAATATGTATAGAAATTCTGGGAATAGTTTAAACAATTATTTAATTTAGTTTATTTTAGGGTATGTAAGTGTAGTATAAGATTATAGTGTCCTGGGTACGACGTTATAAACTGCATCCGGTCGAGTCGTCGGCAACCCCATCCGGTGGTCATTAGCGGCCGCCGATTGGACGGTGAATGGACACCGAGCAGCATGAAAAAAACCCAGCTGAACAAAGGACGGATGAACTCCTCGCCCATTCAAAAACATTCTATAGAATTCTATAAAAAAAAAAAACACTATAGAATGACTATAGCATAATTGTTTAGAAAATTATTGAAAATTCTATAGAAATAACTATAGAAGCCCACTATAAAAAGTCTATTAAAAATCTATTAAAACTATATTAAAAATCTATTAAAACTCTTTTAAAAATCTGGTGGTCTTTAGCGGCCGCCGATGGGAGGGTGAATGGACACCGAGCAGCATGAAAAAAAAAACCAGTTCAACAAAGGACGGATGAACTCCGCGGAGCCAACGGCCAACCATGCCTTAGTTTAAGGAGTAGGTTTTTTAGTTTTATAATATAACATCAACTTTTTTCAAAATGTCAAACTCAAAGAGCTCGATGAGCATGATGCGCTATACAAACCCAACTATTATTATTATTGTTATAATAATGAGTCAAAAAGATTAACTGATTTTGTCAGCACCACAGTCATCTCTGAAACACAGTCATGAAGAGCCGAAGGAATAGGATCTAACTCATTAGACTTGATTTAGGATGTCTTAATCAGATTTATTAGCTCTTTCGTTGTGGTTGACTAAAAATGAAAGTTGACAATCTTTGGCAGAAGCACACCTTACCGGTGACAGCATGCTTCTTCTTAGCTTCTCCTCAGCTTTTTTGACCTTTTGTCTGATCTTTTGTCCTGTATTTTGCCGAAATGAATAAACAAAAAATATGAAAAAATTAATTAGAGAACAATTCATCAAAATCACAGAATAGGTTTCAAAAACTTAAAGGTGTATTTTTTGTAACCAGCTTTTTTTTCTTTTTTCTTTTTTGTGATGACAGGCGAATTGTCCTTCCTATGTTGACAGCACAATGGCGACAATTCTCAAATGCAGTCGCTATGCAAATGATTTCACCTTTGATACTGGTGGTTCATCAGAGGCCAAGAAAGCTTGTCAGCCAGAGAAACTTGTAAGTATTTGTTGGGGAAACACATTATTTGAGACTTATTTTAAAATCGTTGAAAATATATAATTCTGACCTGTGAGAGCCATTGGCGCGCAGCGGTTGCGTTTCTGCCCCTCTTATGGTCGGAGATTCGAACCTGTGAATTTCACCTGTGTCTTTAGGCAGGGCACTTTACTTCGTTTGTTTCTCTCAATTAAATTATAAATGATTACCTGGTAGATTATGTGGCATTTAATTGTGGATTAATGTATATCGGCAATAAATTGCAAGCAGGTTTGATGAAATGACTCGGGATCCAATTACCAGAAGTAATAATAACAACACGCCAGCGCCTTATATCCCTTTGTATAGCTATTATAATCCATGTCTTCAATAGCGTTATATCATAAATTAATTATAATAATGATAATAATAACAATAATAGTAAAATTTAATTTAATAAAATAAATTATTCTGTATGGATAGCATTATTAAATATTAGTTGAAATAGATAATAACAGTATTTTAGTTTTATAAAAAATAATTATGTAAAAAATTATCTTTTTTAAGTTTTTCTTTCCAAGTAAATATTGTGCAATTGATTTAATAAAGATTTAATAGCAGAAATGATATAAATATTGATGTATTCCCCACTATTTGAATTCTTGTTTTATTTAACGCATAATGCAAAGGGGGTGGGGGAAATCCGGGGCAATTGTCCTGGGGGAAAAAGTCTGGGGAAAATGTCAGGGGTGGGTGAGGGGAAATACCGAGGGAAAATGTCGGTGGGGCAACCAGCCTGTTTCCATTTCGTTATAAAAACAAAAACTAACAGGTCAACTATAATCATCAATCTTAAAATGTCCTTACAGGATTGTACGATGGATCCATTTGTATACCTTGAGAACAAGCCTGTAGCATCTGAATGTGGGCCTAAATAATGGAGAATGCTCCAAGGCTAGAAGAGGAATATGACCACACTCGATATCATACCTAATCGTGGAAGAGTAGCGGATGGTGATCATTTAACTTTCTGTTAATGACTTCACCCAACTTTTATCTTACTTGAAATGTATTAATCAGTATACAGTAGATATATCAGGGGCAGATCTAGTTTCATATTTAGAGGGGGGGGGGGTTAGACTTTTTTCAAAAAAACGCCAAAAAAGGGGGTCAGGGGTCCTCCCCCGGGAAAATGTTGATCACTAGATGGCAGGAAATGAGCTTTTCCGACTTCTGAGGTGTCTTTTAATGACTTCTAAGTTCTTCAAAATTCAAGGTTTTCCCCTCTTGAAAACGGTCACGTAAACTTTCTCATTCTTATATCAGTAAATAGGCCTATTTATGTGTGTAAGTTCTTTAAATTTTAAGGTTTTCCTCCGTTTGAACGGTCAGGTAAACTTCTCATTTTTATTACTGTAAATACTAGTAGCCCTACTATGTGTGTATGTACAGTACATAACAAACATTGAGTCACTGCATACATATTCTTTTTTCAATAAATCAATGAAACCCCCCCCCCCCAAAAAAAAAAGGGGGTCGGGGGTCCTCCCCGGGAAAATTTTGGTTCTTAGATGGCAAAAAATGAGTTTTCCGACTTCTGAAGTGTCTTTTAATTAAAATTCAAGGTTTTCCACTTTTGTAAACGGTCAGGTGATTTTTTTTCTCATTCATATTACAGTAAAATAGGCCTATGTGTGTACCGGTACACAGAGAATTTTTCCCCAACGGGGTGGGGGCCAAGGACCCCCTGACCCCGACCCTCCCCTCAGATCCGCCGATGTATGTTATGCAGATTGTCTTAAAATGATACTTTCTGGTAATTTGTTTATTGCTTAATTTATGTTAGAATTCCATAAAATTTACAAGCCTTTCGCAATCAAGTAACAAGTGGATGGGGGTGCACACATCTAGAAAAGGGGTTTGTTCCTTTGCTTATCCAAAAGGTTACACTCATGTTGATACCATGGTGGAACGTAATGGTGTCATTAAGAAGTCATCTGCGCATGTGTGATGTGAGAACGTTCTCGTCACGTGGTAGAACGTAAAGCCTGTTTTCCACAAGGCGAATTTTGAACTGAGCATGAGCATGCGCATTTACATTTTCCATCATAGTTTTTCGCTTCAGCAAAATCAGTAGTTCGAAATGTATCTACTTTTTTTTTTAAGAAAAAAAATGTGCGCAGTTGTGAAAAACAGACTTCACGCATGAGTGAGTGTTTGTTTGTTTCTGCTATAGTCTGTTTCTGCTATAGTATGCAAATTTGTAGGTACACAACTCAACCTAGCAGTTGCATAGTGTAGGCACAGGCTTAAGATGTAAGAAACAGGGGTATCGTTTTCTACACTCAAAGTACGAATGCAAACGTACACACCCCACGTACCTTTACATTCACTCTTGGCATAAGTTTCTCAACTCAATAAAAACGGTAGCCTAATTTGCTGCTGCAGAAATCCGAAATAGAAAATAAACTTGGCCGCACGTTGGTAGCAACAAATTTACTGCTAAGTATCAGAAATTTCCTGAGAAAGTATGTGCAGATATACAAAGATGAAGGATTATTAATGTTCAATCAGATTTGTCAGATTTGTCTTTTTTTATCTATTATTTTAGTTAAAGGCAGTACAGAATAAATGAAAAACCAAATTGTAGGTTTTTTTGAGATTGTTAAAAAGTATATTTCAAGTACTAGTCGTTTTTCTGTTTAATACCGTTTTTGACTTAAGCACCAGTAAGTAACACTAGGTGAGGATGTCAGTGGTCCTTAGTCTTTAAGGACTTGTTCTTGTAAAGAGGCCACTGAATAATCTCCTGTTAATAAAAAAAAAGAAAGGAAAAAAAAATCTTCTGAAACAAACATGATCCTACTCTGTCAGTCAATCGTTATATTCAAAGAATATTGTATATACAGATAATTTTAATTATTATTATTTTAATTTTTATTATTATTTTTATTAAAATGTGCAATCTGAGACAACTGTACTATACTTGTATAGTTGTCTCGGGTGCAATGGAAAGAATATTTTCATGGGTTAAAATATTGATTGATGTTTCATCTAACGAGGCGGAGCTGAGTTGAATGGAACAGTCAATCTTTGAACGAATATAAATATTCTTCGTTTTTTATTCGTATTAAATATATATATATAACGAATGGAACAAAAAATAAACAAATCGAACTGAATTTTAACGATGAATGACGATATGATGTAAATAACCAATGTCACGTGATAGCAAATCCACCAATCAAATGACAAGGATTTATTTAGGTACGTTATAAATTGGGATGTTACATACGACACGGCAATAATAATATTTCGAGCTGTTAATTCCGCCTTGGCCTCATCTGGTGTTAAACAGAGGGCGGTAGATAGAATATTCTAATAATCTGGTGTTCTTGCTTGCTCTGGGCGTGGGGTCCATGGTCGAAGCCCCGGTGGTCGGCGAAATCCCCAAAGCCCAGAGGAGTTTTGTGCTTTATTGGTCTAAATAATGCTATAAAAGCAGATATGTTTGAAAACGTCTGTGTCTGGGTGGGTCTGTAGTGCATTAGTTGGGTTAGAGGACTTGTTTAGGAAATTTGAAGAGGGGGAGAGGTTCGCCAGAAAAGAGGTGGGGGAGGGGAGGTTTGCTAGAAAGGGGGGTTCTCCCGAAACATAAAACCCGCCCTGGATACGAGCATACGAGCCTGAATCATATGCAATTTTGTTTATACTAATTCCCGGCAGGTTTTATTAAGTATAAGGGTTTACCAAAAATTTGCGACCCCCTTTGTTTTAATAACACGAGCTAAAATATTTCAAAGGACTTTTAACTGTTGGCATTACACGAAAGTGTGTGAAGAAGGTGCGCATTCCTCAAATTTCATGTGCACGTACGTTGCAACAACAACAACAAATTCAAATTGTTTAGTTTTACGTAAGTAAATCAGCCAAACTTCTTACTCCTCCAAATAGTTTAGAGAGATTATTTCATTATCAAACGCGCACCCACAAAATCGGTTATTCTAAATTTGGTGGATAAATTCCTATCAACAGTACTAGCTAACACGATTTACTTCGCTGTGGTCGTAAAAGTCTGGCAGATAGATCAACAAATAGGCCTACATTCATTTCATTAGACATGCAGTACCCGAGATAGAAGTCTAATGAGATATATTCGCCTACTTTGCAGTAAAAAAACATAGCTGGTGTGGATGCAGAGGGGTGCAGATGGTGCGGTCACACCCCCCCCCCCCCCAAAAAAAAAAATTGTTGTATTGTATTGTTTCAAGGTATGAGAGTACAATTTCCAGGCACCTTAAGGCAGGCGCGGATCCAGAACTCTTCGCATCGTTCGCCAATATAAAGTGATAGCAGTGCCAGGTGGTCTGGCGAATTCCAACTCTTTCTGTCAGAAATGCCACCTACCTAAACCAAAGACAAATATATATAGACAAAATAAACTATTTGCATTGTGTAAGTAAAGAGGGACTGTAAAATCGGCTGCGCGATAATGTACGGTAAACTGTTGAGTTCTTTTATTATTATGATTTATGTCACAATGTATGGTTAAAACAAAATCAGTCACAGGGAGGATAGGCTATACATGTGCGTTGATTCTTATTGAAAAGCATATATAATTTTATTATATTTTGTTATTCCAAAATTACACCAAAGCGAAAACATATTATTTTAATTATTCATTTTTGATTAATGAATTATTATTTCATTATTTTAACGAATGCTATTCGTTAAAAATAAGAGACAAACAAACAAAAACAATAACAAAAAAAATGGAGTTTGTAGCCTAATTGTAGACCTAAAGCTTAAAACTTACGAACACACCTTGATACAGTACATCTACAAAAGAAAGTCAAAAATGACCGAGCACTGAGAGACTGAAAATGAACACGGAATCTGAAGAAGAGCAACGACGACGTAAATGTAAATTTCAAATCATACAGTGTTGGAAGTTGAAAAAGAAAAAAAAAATGAATACTGAGAAAGTGAGAAGATATCTAATAAGCGTATAATACTGCATTAATTAGCAAGTAAAATGTCAAGTTTCCAGTCCTGTATATCCAGTAGTTGGGGTGTTACGAAGAGTGTATATCCATCTCTACGCACCCAACCAAATTTGATAAGGTCCACATTTCCAAGACAGTCGAGAGTTCTGAATATAAATTTGTGATTTTCTGTAATTTGAAAATAAAATCTTAAATTTTTACATTTTAACCAGTAGGCCTAATCTACTCAGTCTGTCGTGATTCCGAAAAAAGGCAGATAGCTCTAATTGAAAGTGGTACAACAGTTAGGCCTATCCAAATATGATTTTAGCTTTACTTCATTATTTAAATGCATGTTACATAAGATATTTATGAAGCTTAAAAAATATATCGATACTTTTTGGGACACCACCCATACATAAAAGGAAGTAATATGGGAGATAATGAAATGGCGATGAAAACGAAGGAGGTGCCTGAGAGTCCACACCACCTCAGCCTCACCATGTTTGGGGCTGAGGCGAGAAAATTTTGAGGTGGAACCACTAGGTGCCCGGAAATTGTACTCTCATCGTCTTACTAAAATAGGCCTATATCAACAATACAGTACAACGATTTTATTTTTAAATCACACAGAAAATCACAAATTTATATTCAGTACATTCTCGCGACTGTCTTAGATATAATAGTATTATACGATTTTCATACAATTTTCATACATGTTCATGATAATAATTAGGCCTAATTCATTTTTGATGATATCGATGATGATGATGATGACGACGATAACCATGCCAATGGTTATGATGATGACGCCGATAACTATGCCGATGACGGTGATGACGACGACGATGATGATGATGCTGATAAGGAAGATGATGATGAACGATGACAGATGACGGAAATGACAGATGATGTTGACGATAATACAATAATAAAGAATATAACAAATTAACAATTTTATTTCTAAATAAATTGTATGTGGTAGTAAAAAAAGTTCAGTGATTTGATGCAATGTAAATTTTCAAAAAAAGTTAATGTAATTTATTGCAAATGAAATTATATGGATTAGTACGGCACGGTAATATACCTGAATACTATTACTAATACTATTTTTTTGTTGTTCCTGTGTACAGTAATGTTATTTTAACCCAGTAGCCTCCAATTCAATCTCTATTGCCAAAGGTTAGGCCTACTGTTGTCGAATGTTCTTTGTTAATGAATGAATAATCTCATAATGAATAATGTTGTATATAGAATTGTAATTTTTTAAATGATTTTGTAAGTGAGTAATTTTTATAATGAATAATTCTATATATAGATTTGTATATTCGAATGTAATTCTTTTAAAGTAATTTTGTAATGAATTTATGTTGTTGTATGTCTGATTGAATAAATATATACCTGAAATAAATAATAAATGATAATATCAATGATGATGATGATGATGATAGTAATTATCATTACTGGTTTCATTGAAAATTATTTCGATATTTGTCTTTGTACTCAGCGACGCCACCTATGGGCAGCATTTAATATTACGGTAGTAGAATTTTTTGAAAGAGCCTAAAAACATTCCCATCATCCTTATATTCAAAATGGCAGCAATTCAGAAAGTAGCAAACGTCGCCCGTGAAACGTTTAAGACTATTTTAATTGACAAAACATTGATAACAGATAAGTTAAATATACTGAAATGCCTCTGTAATGAAATAAAAGCGGCTGATTTAAACATAACGCTAAGTACACAAGAAGCGCTTTCTTCAAATTCTGCTAGGCCCAGTTACTCTAGGCCCCCTGTTTCGTACATGGAAATATACGAGGATAAGGTACTTACGATGGGTATCTTCCTCCTCAGAAAGGGCAGTCGTATTCCTTTGCATGATCATCCAGGCATGTACGGATTCTGTCGAGTTCTCTATGGTACTATTAGTGTTGAAAGTTTTTCTCACATAGATAAAGACATTAGCGAGTTGAATGTCCCAGAATTCGAAGAATTTCAAGATAAACCCGGACCAGATATGCGATTTTTAACTCCTACGAAACATAACCAGTCAGGCGAATTTAGTTCGAATACAGGTACGTGTGTGTTGTTACCAAGAATTGGAAACTATCACGAGTTAAAAGCTGTGGATGGACCAGCTGCATTCCTCGATATTCTTGCTCCACCATATGAACCTGAACGTGGTCGAGACTGTTTGTATTATAAATTGTTATCGGAAAAAACGGGAGATACTAAATGGCTGTTGCAAATCGATCCTCCGAGGGATTTTTGGTGTGATAATTTACCTTATCCCGGTCCTGAAGTTACTTTTGCAGAGGCACAATAGACTTCAAAGTAGCAACTACTGTAAGCCCATGCTGTTACTACTATACTGAATCAATAGATTTAACTGTGATACAATCAGAAATATTAACCAGTCTAGAGAGCTGTAATACAACTCTGTAATGAACTTTATATTGTATAACCAGAAAATGCAGAATGTTGATTTACAGTATTTGTGGTTGCCAAATGAGTAGGCCTGGACATAAAGAAAACCTACTGCCTGAGATTAGGTTTTATTGATTAAAATATGTTAATTTTGTTAATTTTATTTTTTCATTGTTGATAATATTTAATTAATCTAGCAACTGAATTTTAAATTCTATTAGGTTTATAGGCCGTTTATGTACATACAGTACAGTATATGAAATTATTGAATATATTTTTATGATTTGTACATTGAAATATCCTTATAATAAACAAATTAAGATTTCAAGTTACTTGAGTTTCTGTAGCTTAAATACTAAACTCTAGTTTGTTCCAACTCCAGTCCAACTAAACTACCCCACACCCCAAGAAAATATTCATTCCTTTGGTGGGGTTTGGAAATGCATTTTCACCGGCACTGTAGAAGTTTCCTGAATTATTATTATTATTAAATATTGTGTAAGTTCTGTTATTAGTGTTAAATTTCTTCAAATTTCACGATTTTTCTGTGTTAATACCATATTAATGATGTACATATTATGTGAGAATTTGATCTTTAAATGTGAGACAGACCCCCATTTTTTTTAGAACCAGAATTTATATAACGCCTATCACAATCCGCAGATTATACGAGGATTGTTTCCCTGGTCACTGGATACCGAGTTGGCAAATCCGCACGCGATTTTTTTTTCCGTACGAAACATTTACATAAAATTCCACTCGGGCCGTCTCGGCTAAATCGACCCGAAAATATCATTGCAGAATTCAGGAGGTCAAAAGGTCATCAATAGATAAACGTCTACAGAACAACTAAGACGTCGCTGTCTAATTTTTAAAAATACATTGATGTTACCATGTTAATACCAATGGGTCGCTTAAAATGACATATAATATTTGATTAAGCTGCACGAGTAATGAAAAGTGTTATTTTAACTTGAGTTACATACTATGACAATTTTAATTTTTTAGTTAGGCCTGGGTTTTGCATAATTACCTAGGTCTACTAAAAACGCTTTCTGGGAAAAGCACAAAGAGTAAGGAAAAGCGCGTTTTTCTTCATCTGATCAAATGAAACAGAATGACAGTTATGTTAAAATTAAGAGAAGAGCTGAGAATAGGCAACTCTAAAATACTGGGATGCCATAAGACCTGCCAAAATGGCAAAACATCAAATGAATGTAAAAATGAGCTATTTATTAATATTAGGCATAGTAATCGGCAGGTTCTTGATTACAAAGCTAGACCAAGTTAATTACGTGTAATGCCGAAATAATAATAATAATAATTATTATTATTATTATTACCTGTACGTTAAGGGGAACTTAGACAAAGGGGAAATAACACAAAAAATATTCCCCTTGGGCTAGTTATTATTTATAGGCCTAGTAAATAGTCTGTACTGTATGTTCTTCATTTCAAGCCTTAGGCCAAGGTAATTAATGCTGAAATGATTATTATTATTATTATTATTATTATTAATTATTATTATTAGCTGTACTTTAAGGGGAACTTAGACAATGGAGGATTTAGAGAACAATTAAAAAAACGACGTTAAGGGGAACACAAAGGATATTCCCCTTGGGCGA
>NW_022719802.1:2170705-2180963 GCF_011630105.1 Anneissia japonica
AGTTCAATAACGCCGGAATGATATATTATTTATTTAATAATATTTCTCTTATGCGCTCTATTTTTCATTTCATGCTTCAATTTTGTCCCATTTTCCCCACCAAAATTTCAGTCCATGTCAGTGATGCAAACGAGAGGATCTACACCCTTCGATATTTTTGGTTATTTGGTATAAATTATCCCGGGAATTATCCACATTTGATACTCCTACTTACTGTGCAACTTTCTCTGCTCCGTGGGGAGTATCCCTGTCATTGCTGCTTGTACGCGCATACCAAATAACCAATACAATGCCATACCATTCTACCAGGTGCTCATTTTATACTGCTGGGTGGAGAGAGGCAAACGTAAGTAAAGTGCTTTGCCCAAGGACAATGCGACGAGCGTCGGTCTCGAACTCACGATCTATGTCCTAAGTGAGACTTGGTGTGTATGGTCACACGTTTTTGTTGGTCTGGACAGGGCTTTTGAGAGGTGAGTGATGAGAACGAGAGGACCTACCCTTCAATATTTTTGGTTATTTGGTATAAATTATCCACTTTTGATACTCTTACAAAGCATCTTTACTTAAGACTTTTACTTTTCTCCTAATATTTGTTCAGAAATCTTGGCCTAGTGTTAGCCTAGGTGTTTTTTGGTAGCATGGTGAGGGTAGCTAGCAACCTATTCACCCCCTGCATCCGCCAATGCAACAGCGACAAGCACCAAATGACCCTTGTGTGTAAAGCCTATTCCATATTAAAACAAATTAGAATTATTATCTCTGCTTTTGGTAGATTAACAATCTAATGCAGTGTTTAGTCAGAAGTCCAAAATTTGTTAAATTTCGCATTTAATGAGCTTGCCCAATCATTCGTGAAACAAACAATACGATTGGCTTGGTAGTAGGTCTGTGTCTTAAAAAAAGTGCAACTTTAACAACTATATTTCATAGTACAGTTAAATACAGCCAGAAATTTACACCTTCCACCACCGTCTGCTTTCAGCAGTCGCAGGAGCCGCGTCTCTGAACATTCCATATGTCATAATAATATAATATTAATGAAAATGATGATAATAGTACAATATTGTATTATTGAACAAGAAATATATATTATTACAGGGTATAGTATTATTATTTTATTATTTATACTTACTTAGGCCTATCGTATACAACTAAAATAATAGGCCTAATAGCAAGTATAAAAATTGCCAATTCTTACAAAGGAAATAATGAAAATCATGCTTATGATGATTGTATACAGTGGTGGGAAGAAATCTATGTAAGCCTAATTTTTACAGAAATGTAAGGCTTAACTCGATTAAATAAACCTTTTAATTTAAATCACTAACTTGTCAGAGTTTACGAGGCTTCTGGCTGGCCCCGCCCACACCTATGTTACCGTCGAGAAAATCGGCCTTCCCGTCGAGGACATCTTAATACTTAAAATAATTTAAAAAATAATCAACCACGCATCATCACCAGAACGATGTGTATTTATTATTCTCATTCCTAAAGATAAAAGTGTCAATGTGATTGTTGTCAAACGATACACAGAAATTGGATCACTACTGACAAGTTGAACTGTACAACACCAATTATACTTTAAGATCAAAACATCAAAGAGCAACGTATCTAAACATGTTATATCGTACTTGTGATTGGCAACAGGACAAACGGTCGCCTGAAGCGGCACTTAAGGATCTAATAATAAAGAAAAGCGCAAAAATGACGAAATGCGCAAAAATGACGAAGATTATGTGCAACAAGAGGAAGCATCATACTGTAATAACAATTGTATTCCCATAATTTTTGATATACAAAAATATTTAATTTCATATCAAGTTCAAATTACATTGTTGGTTCTGATATCTATTAATAAAAAAACTATTTAATATTTATATGTGAAATTACATTGTTGGTTCTGATAACGCAATTTACTGCCATTCGGTATCAGCCAAAGTGTTATAGCTACAGAGAATTCCGTTGTTTTGTACCGCTATTGTTATTGCATTTAAGGAGCATAATGACAACGTCATGTCTTTACGTCAGAACGAATACCTTATCCTTTCCTCCTTGTACATTTTGTTAAAGTAGAGTAGTTTAGTAGTTGTATTTTGAATAATTAAAATAAAATAGTGTAGGCGGTTCTAACAATACATCGGTAAATCTACATTGTTTTTATAATGAATGACATAATAATAATAATAATAATAATAATACACTACTACTAATAATATTAAATAATAATAATCAATAATAATAATATTATAATAGACCAAATAATAATAATACTAATACTAATAATAATAATTATAATTATAATCAATAATATTTTTATTAGCGGCATAAGGCCTAATTATGATGATGCTGATGATAATAATAATAATAATAATAATAATAATAATAATAATAATAATAAGAACAAGAATAGTAATAATAAAAATAGTAAAAGTAGTAATAATAAAGTTATTAATAATAATGATAGGCCTATTAATTATAATAATATTCAAAATGATAATCAATAATATTAATAATAATAAATAATAATAGGCCTAATGATAATATGCCTAATAATAATAATAATTATAATTATAATAATAATAATAATTATAATTATAATCAATAATATTTTTATTAGCGGCATAAGGCCTAATTATGATGATGCTGATGATAATAATAATGATAATAATAATAATAATAACAAGAATAGTAATAATAAAAATAGTACAAGTAGTAATAATAAAGTTATTAATAATAATGATAGGCCTATTAATTATAATAATAATCAAAATGATAATCAACAATAATGATAATAATTAATAATAATAGGCCTAATGATAATATGCCTAATAATAATAATAATAATGATAATGAAAATGATAATGATAATGATAATGATAATGATAATAATAATAATAATAATAATAATAATAATAATAATAATAATAATAATAATAATAATAATATTTGTATTCGCAATATGTGCCTACCCGTAAATATTCTAATAACCGCCGCCAGGAGTGGCGGCAGGATTCGCCTGGATTTGTTTCTCTGTAATGACCTTCCATACATTGAATAAATTAAATTATTCACAGGCAACATTCCTTGATGTTTCCCATCATCAAGAAGCTATTTTAAAAAGTCCGATGGGCCTACGTTTTTATTATTTTTTATTATTAGGCCTATTATTTTTGGTGGAGCCCAATTACTGAAGTCAAATATACAAACATCTATATGCAGAAAATATAATACTATTAAACAATGACTAATATATACAAGGTGTAAATTTTGTAGTGAACCAGTGGTGGATCGAAAAAATTCCAGACAGGGAGCGGCTAAAGCCTTCCTCCAGAGTCCCGAATATGAAATCAATGGTCGGGTTATGGAGAAATTTCATGGTTTTAGAGGATGGACCAAAATGTGCTTACAACAATATTAGGGATTGACAATCAAATAACTTTGTTGGGATCGATCGCTGCCGACAATAAAATACAAGTATACCTTGATTTTCACCCCCTCCGTATCCCAATTAATAACGCAACGACTTAAATTGTTTTCCCTTGAAATATCATCCTGGTTAACTATGCTCGTGCCTAACAAAACTACAATTCATCATAGTCTCACCAAGCACAATCGCCCTGAAATTAACATCCCTTTTTTATATTTCAAATCTTGCACAATTTGCCCACCAACCTCTTTCAGAAATAATCTTGGTGTTACCTTTGATAAATCACTTCTTTCAATAATCTTAATACGTCATATCACTAAAACAGTTAAATTTCACCTACGCATTATTGGTAACATCAGGAAATAGGCCTACCTTTCTGAACACGCTACTGCCACTTCAATCATCCGCCTCTTTCACTTCTCGTCTGGATTATTGTAACTCACTTTTCTCTGCACAAACAAAAGCTCAGCTAAACATATAGCAACGTTTTCAAAACACTACTTACACCAACACTAATAGACGATCGATCCATAATTTGCCCTGGCTTCCCTTTAACTCATGAATGAAATATGAAATCCTAATACTAACGTTTACAGCCCACTTACAACTTGATTTCTTTCCTATTGCCGAATCAAACTCAGTTTCTATTTTCAAGACCGAAGTTAAAGCACACCTTTTTAACATCTAAACATGCACAGCGCATTTGATTTTTACTCCGGTTACTTAATTATTAAGGTAAGGCGAACATTAACCTGTTAAATATTAAATAAACTACATTTACGACAGATTGAACTAGGAAATTGTTCGTTCTTCCTCTTTATTAATAAAACAAGTTAATTTATAAACAGCAGAAATCCGTAAGAA
The DNA here is from genome assembly GCF_011630105.1 of Anneissia japonica. Classification (NCBI taxonomy): domain Eukaryota; kingdom Metazoa; phylum Echinodermata; class Crinoidea; order Comatulida; family Comatulidae; genus Anneissia; species Anneissia japonica. The sequence continues at coordinate 2,175,000 of NW_022719802.1, forward strand.
AACACTTACAACCGACGTGACGTCACTTCTCAAAAAATGCACAAAGAACGCTAGTTGAACGCTAGTTCATCCCAAGTAACATTACGACTGCGTTATGTACATGTTACGCCATGTATATTTTAAAAATAATCACTGCATACGACATAACTAAATACTATAGGGCTAGGATTAAATTACTTTCCAGCAGGGAATCCCGTCAGAGAACCGACACAATACGTCATTAATCGCGTCATTGGTTTAATAGCTCATTGTTATACCATCTAACATTACGATCGCATTGTGTACATCTTCTGCATGTTTAGAGCATTAATACCTACGTCATTATATCCTGTACAGCGACCCTGGATTGAAGTACCAGTAAGGATTTCCGTACAAGAAAAACGCATGATAACATCATCGATAACGTCATGGTTATTATTGCATAATTCGAACACATCAAAGCTTTACAATTAATTCAATACATTCAGATTACCAGAAATCTTGATAGCGTTTAAAAGTCAATAACCGGAATATATCCATGTGATATGAATGATTGCCTTCATGAGCTTTCGGCAAAGCTTCTATACTGCTGGTTTCCCCACTGGTAGCACTAGCTTATAGGCCTACTATCGATAAGTATGTGTAGGCCTCGAGAAGGGATGGAGGTTAGTTCGAACTCAATTCCAACAATTCTGAAACTGAGCCTGCCATTTTAAGCTGGTGGCACTGTAATCGATTTTCCTGTCTTCCACTGAAAAGGTCCAAAAATTATGATCACGACCCACCCAGGAAAAATCCTAGATACGATACACCCCTGCTTCCCGGTGGTACTTTATGGTGCAGAGTGTTTGCATAGGCGGATTCAAAGGGGCCCAGCCAGCCCCCTCCCCTAAATTTGTCAAAATGCAAAAAAGAAAATTCGACTAAAATTTTGAGTCTAAGAGTGCCATTTCTGGCCATAGGTGTCATAATCATAAATCTTACCTCTGCCCCAACCATGGTGTTACTGAGGTAGTATAGACCCTCCACCTGTGAATGTCCCTCTCCGGGCCCCCTCTATTTCAAATTCCTGGATCCGCCACTGATTTGACCCTGAAACTGAATGACAGGATCAGAGAAAGATGAATGCATTCGAACTGTGGTGCTGGAGGCGTCTACTACATATTTCGTGGACACATAGTTCCCAATGAAGAGGTTATTTCAATAATAAACCCACAAAGCTTTCTTTTTTTCGGCAGTGCGATGCGGAGAGAAAGTCTTGGCAAGGCTTTGGTGCTTGACACAGACGAAATCTCTGTGGAGGAAAATCATGCTTGAAGTCACAAGGGGTCGACCACGATCTGATAGACGCAGATGATGATGGAGCAGGTGCGATGGAGACGTCAGCGTACACGATGGATGCTGGAAATCACCACTAGTACAGGAAGGAGTCTTGCCGATCTAAAGCACTTGACACAGACGAGATCTTCGTGGAGGAAAGTCATGTTTGATGTCACCAGGGGTCGACCAAGACCTGATTGACGCAGATGATGATAATGATGATAAATTGGTTTATAAATAATATTCAAATTAGGTTTTACTGCGTAGTATCGTGAACACAATATAAAGAAATATATAAATAATAAATTTCTAGCACTGTTGTTAATTTCTATTTTCTTGTCTTATAGGCCTATGTACTTTTTATTGTTTATTTTTTGTATACGAGCCAACTTAATTTCTTGACTTTTGAAGCCATTTCACGGATAATAAGTACCGGTACTGTTGTTTATATATTCAATTTGTTGGTAATGCGATACAAAACCCACCAGCTTTTTCAGGCAAAATATTTTATTTTCGCTTCTGAGGCAACATGAATAATATCATCATAATTTTAAAATTGATTTCAGGGACTTTCCCACACTCCACTCGGTACTGCGTGGATAAAGCTTACATCGACAATGTTTTCAACATTAAAAAAGCTCATGATTTCCCCAATGGCCTGTTTGTGAGCTACTGGCCAAAACCAGGGCCCTCATATACCGCTGGAGGTCTCAAGACTTTCATCCATAATTATTTTTCGAATTTGCCTCTCTGTTTGGCTGGATTGATTTGCACCCTTACTGTATTAACAAGAAAACGCTGTGTGAATTTAACAGTGTTTTAGTGTTGGCCTATATTGTCTTTGTAAAGCCTCTCTGTTGGGCTTGGTCGGATTACCTCCTCACTGAATTATCACAAAAAATCTGTGTAAATTAAATGGTATTTTAATGTTGGCCTGTCTTGCCATTGCATTGTCAAACAACTTTTGATCGTTCAATTTTACTAGTATATTTTTTTTTTCATACTGTTTATTTTTATTACGATAATGTGTTGTTTTACTATTTTTTAATGTGTTTTGATATCCATACTTTTACTTGTGTTTTGTTGCCTGTATAATTTTTCAACAGCATTTCCTTGTCGATTTCTTTACAAACATTACGTATTTTGGAATATGCCTCTTTTTATAAAATGTTCGTCTTAATCCAGTGAAGTCGGAAGTCTTTCGTCCAAAAGGAAATTGATCATGAGTCTATTTGTGTCTATACATATATTAACGAATTTCATATATTTTACCAATATGTTTGTAGTGCTAGAATGGCTAAAGAACTAGTACTAACAATATAGCTTTTTATCCACAACAATTTTAATGTTTTTATACTGAAAACAAGCAATGCAAGCTTCATCTCTGGGTGAATACATTTTACTTTGACTTTGAATAGGACGAGTGGAACTTTTTAAGGACCAGAAGGTTTTAAAAAAAAAGTCCAAGGACTCGTTGCTACGGCACTGCAATTCCTACCCGTTTACTTAAAGAAAAATGTTTTTTAAAGTATTCGAAAACATGGTACGTTGCTAAAAATAGTGCATTTTGAAGCTTATAAAACCAAATTGCAATTGAGGTGATGCAAGGTCATGTACGAATTTCATTTGGAAATGTATTGTTTTGTTCTGACCATATTTTGTTCTGAACCATAAATTGTTACGTCATCATACCAATCATCATTTTTTCTACAATTTTATCTCAAAGTGTGTTTTCGAATCGTGAAAAATCAAAAGCATTAGGAACAACGAAGATTAAGAAAAATATGGACCGTTTGTTAGATATTTAGTATTGCATTTTCAATAACCTAATATTTATTACAATGTGAAATTATTTCAGAAGCTAATGAAATAAATTTGTTACGGTATTTTGGATTATTTGTTTGTTATTATTTGTCTCTTATTCTACATACGACTGAAACGACTAACATGGCTCTTCCAATTACCTATTGGGCATATGCACTAGTATTTTGATGTCCCTATTAATAGGACATCTTGCGGACCAAAAATGTGTCCACTCAATAGGGGTTTCCCCTGAGTAGTGTCCCCCTTAATCGGGATGTCCCGGCCCTTTCAAAACTTTTACCCAGTTTCTGTAACCCGTCTTTTACACATTTAAGCAACATGCGTTGCTCATTTGTTCTAGTTTGAAATTAGCTGCATATATTTACGCCAAGCCTGCCTGTGCGTAATGATGATATGGTGTTTGGAAAGTACTTTCGGTCAAAAGGTCCCCGACAGGCCAATTTGCCGAAAAAAGATTTGAGCTAAAAATATTTTGCCGACATTTTACGTTCAGACTTACGCTTTAACCTATATAACTGTCTCTTATACACATCTAGATGTGTATAAGAGGAATATATATATATATATATATACTGTATAGGCCTATATGTATATATATATATATATATAATAATATATAAATAATATAAATAATAATATATATATATATAATAATAATAATAATAATAATAATAATAATAATAATAATAATATATATATATATACTGTATAGGCCTATATATATATAGACCTGCGTATCCTGGCGTCTTGTCCCATGGCTCCGCTTGTTGCAGTAGGCCTGCAGTGATGCATATTTTGACGAATGTGTGGGAAGATGGGTTTTACTGAGTCGCGCCCTCTATCGCTTTGTAATTATAATACACTGAGTTGAATTCTGTTTTACCAGCAAATGTAATCAACTTACAGTGGTAACCAATAAAGAACGCATCACCGGTCCACGTCACACTTCAATTCTACTTAAATTATTAATGGTATATATAAAACATCGACATCGAAATGAAACGACGTCAACTCGTCCGAACAAAAGCGCGTACGATCCCTGAGCCGAGTATGACGTCACAGAAAATGCCGTAGAGCGTAAGCCATCAGCGATCAATATGAGTGATTGTAAAACAGGTTTATTTATACGAGATGATGCATATGCGAGCTATCTACGTCCTCTCCAGCTCGTTAACTGCTTAGATTTTAGCATGTGCAACAATAGCTTGTAGTATTTATAGCGTCGCTTAATATGTTATGCATATACCTCACTCTCGTAATATCGAATGACATAATATTTGGTATTCACTGATATTAACCCTATTTAAGACGCATTATTCTAAATACATGTTAAAATAAATTATATTGATCAACTTCAGTATTTAAAAATATTTGTTGTTTATGTTTTAATTCACTATTATATAATATGAATGTATAGGTCTATTATATGCTATTAATAATAATAATTATTATTATAGTACGTGAATATTATATTATAATATTCGCGTACTACTATTGCTATTATTATTATTTTATTATTATTATAACTACTACTACTATTAGAATTATTACTATTCATCTAATATTATACCTTATTTATAAATATAGGCCTATAATATTATAACTACTACTACTATTAGAATTATTACTATTCATCTAATATTATACCTTATTTATAAATATAGGCCTATTGTATATAAATATATATATATATATATATATATATATATATATATAGTGATCAGAATTATCAATGAAATTAATGCAATTGATGCGATTCCACGTATGCCTCGGTTATACTGAAGAATCCATCCATGTTTCTGTTAAGAGAACAACTTGTAACTTCTCCGTTTCGAGAAGTGCTTGAAAATCCACAAGTTTATTTACAATACTTCTGGCATTGAAGTATAAACAGGACACAGCTTTTTTTACTCGACTCTGGTGGTCACTCTCCGGACCCGGGTTAGGATGTATGTCACCGTCAGTACTTTGGAGTAAGCGATCAAAAGCATAGTGATTAGCGTAGTAAGCAACTGGTCTAGATAACTTCTTTTTTCGATGGTATCGTCTCCTAAATAACTGAGGACGACAGCAGTTGTAAGCAAAACTAGAACATAGTCCATCGTGATCCAGATCAACAGGGACTACTGTATAGTTGGAGAGCACCTTTAGGTTATAGGTAGACCCAGGCCTCTCAGTGAATATGTAAATCTGCATAGCATTGCACAATGACGTGTTGTTATTAATGGCGCAGGATTCAAATTCAAATTCAGCCATGATGGTGTAGCTAGTTAAATTAATATCAGTATATGACATAAAACATACTTGAATAGGATGTTCATCACTGGATATTCCACTATCACTAAGGATGGCCAGAAGGCAAACAGTAAACATGAAGTATTTAGTTTTAAAACACTTACAGTTCCACATTGCAAATCCTCAGCAAAATACAAATAACAATTTTAAAAATGTACAAAAATCCAACGAAGTACTAACAGGATAAAAAACGAATAAAACTTCAGCGATAAAATACTTTAGAAAACGCAATAAAGCCTCAGTATAAAATGTATAAAATAGCTAGGCTCAGGGAGTGCCCTTCAAATGTTCAAACGTTCCAGGGATCAGACCCTTTCAACGCACTATACATGCTTCCAAATGAAAAAGAAAGAGGGCCTAGGGAGCTCCACAGAACACGTCTTTACTCGACGTCGGTCACACACCACACTATTGTATAAGGCATATAATTTATATAGATATAGTGCGTCTTGAAAAAAATTATAAAGATAAGCTCTACAATAGTATAAGCTAGAGTGATAATATATGTATATATATATATATATATATACATACATATATATACAG
>NW_022719802.1:2181012-2187528 GCF_011630105.1 Anneissia japonica
ATATATACACTTGTAAAAATTCAGCTAGCCCTGATCCACTAATGGTGTAATTACCCATTGTTGAAAGAGTAACCCAATATGTATACGTGGGTACCGTAATTGATGAGAAATTAAAGTTGGAATCTAACTCTCATGATGTCAAAGAAAGAATCTCATTCCCAACGGCTGTATTTTCTCGGGAAGCTTTAAAAAAATCAGAGTTGATAATACATTTTAATCTTGTTTTGTCTTTTAGCATTGTAGTGTTTTATTTTTTAGCATTTAAAAGGTAAACCAACTCTGGTTATCTTCAAAAATTGCTACAAAAATATCTGGCTCAGGTATATGGTGTTTAAAATTTTTCTCTTTATTCAATCTGTCTTATCAATGCTTGTTTGTTAGTACTGGATGTAATATGGCGATCTCGTATTCACCATCCCCACCCCACTTTTTTTGCTTCTTGTATCTTGTATAGGTGTAATTCTGCCCTACCTGACGTGGAAATGTACCGAATACTCAGTACATTTGAAAACAACTGCGAAAAAAATCGCAAGTTGTTCTCTGGTGGGACTCGAACCCATGATCTCCAGATCACTAGCCTGGCATCAGACCTCTAGACCACCGAGATTGCGCCTGATGGCCAGGGTTGAATTCGAGTCCAAGTAAGCAGCGGGTACTGCAGTGTTTAAGCCCTGATCCACTAATGGTGTAATTACCCATTGTTGAAAGAGTAACCCAATATGTATACGTGGGTACCGTAATTGATGAGAAATTAAAGTTGGAATCTAACTCTCATGATGTCAAAGAAAGAATCTCATTCCCAACGGCTGTATTTTCTCGGGAAGCTTTAAAAAAATCAGAGTTGATAATACATTTTAATCTTGTTTTGTCTTTTAGCATTGTAGTGTTTTATTTTTTAGCATTTAAAAGGTAAACCAACTCTGGTTATCTTCAAAAATTGCTACAAAAATATCTGGCTCAGGTATATGGTGTTTAAAATTTTTCTCTTTATTCAATCTGTCTTATCAATGCTTGTTTGTTAGTACTGGATGTAATATGGCGATCTCGTATTCACCATCCCCACCCCACCTTTTTTGCTTCTTGTATCTTGTATAGGTGTAATTTTGCCCTACCTGACGTGGAAATGTACCGAATACTCAGTACATTTGAAAACAACTGCGAAAAAAATTGCAAGTTGTTCTCGGGTGGGACTCGAACCCACGATCTCCAGATCACTAGCCTGGCATCATACCCCTAGACCACCGAGATTGCGCCTGATGGCCAGGGTTGAATTCGAGTCCAAGTAAGCAGCGGGTACTGCAGTGCTTATAGTAATTGTTATGATGGAATAATAGACAATAACTGGATTTGCGTCAGGAGAAACATGTATAGGTGTAATTTTGCCCTACCTGACGTGGAAATGTACCGAATACTCAGTACATTTGAAAACGACTGCGAAAAAAATCGCAAGTTCTTCTCGGGTGGGACTCGAACCCACGATCTCCAGATCACAAGCCTGGCATCATACCTCTAGACCACCGAGCTTGCGCCTGATGGCCAGGGTTGAATTCGAGTCCAAGTAAGCAGCGGGTACTGCAGGTTGATAGTAATTGTTATTGTCGTGATGGAATAATAGACAATAACTGGATTTGCGTCAGGAGGAACATGTATAGGTGTAATTTTGCCCTACCTGACGTGGAAATGTACCGAATACTCAGTACATTTGAAAAAAACTGCGAAAAATATCGCAAGTTGTTCTCGGGTGGGACTCTTTCTTTTTCACATTTTCTCCGAATATATAATTATGACTTCATTTCACACAAATACTTTACCTTCATTAATGATTATTGCTGTTTTTTATTTAAGATAATAATGATATCTTATAATATTTTCCATACAAATGTATACTATAAATTGTGTGATAAACCAATACACAGAACAGAACAACAATTATGCTTTTATGGAAATTATACTGAGAAGGATATGTACAAATTGAATCTTGAGAGGCCTCGAAAAATTGCATAACATACTATTAAGTAAGATTGATGCCATGGTCATTTATTTATGAGAAGTGCGTCAACAAAAAGTGGAAAAAATTATGAAGGATCCTAGCCACCCTCTCATCTCTATAATTGCTATATTCGTTAAATCTAGCATAAGACTACGTCCTCCGAAAACTTTTGTACATTGAGTCTGCAGAACTAGAAATTCATTTGTTTTTAATAGTATCCCCATATTATAACAAACTATAACAAATTTCAGTATATTTTATATGTGTGATAAACCAATACACAGAACAGAACAACAATTATGCTTTTATGGAAATTATACTGAGAAGGATATGTACAAATTGAATCTTGAGAGGCCTCGAAAAATTGCATAACATACTATTAAGTAAGATCTGATGCCATGGTCATTTATTTATGAGAAGTGCGTCAACAAAAAGTGGAAAAAATTATGAAGGATCCTAGCCACCCTCTCATCTCTCTATAATTGCTATATTCGATAAATCTGGCATAAGACTACGTCCTCCAAAAACTTTTGTACATTGAGTCTGCAGAACTAGAAAGTCATTTGTTTTTAATAGTATCCCCATATTATAACAAACTATAACAAATTTCAGTATATTTTATATAGACCAATACAAGTTCTTGAATCTTCAAACATCTACTGCCTATAAAAAAAAAACATATCATAGCAGATACAGAGGGGGCCACGGAGGCCCGTGCCCCCCCCCTACCCCCGTCAGTCACGCCAAAAATTTAAATAAAATTGAGAAGAGTTGAAGTGAAGAAAGAAAGAGGGAAAAAAAGGAAGTGTACCCATGAGTTCAGTGGCGGATCCCAGCAGACTAGGGCGAAAGGGGAGCTCGATTATTTCACCACTCACTAATTTAGATTTTTCTATTGATTGACAACGAACACAACGCTATATCCCTGACGCATAAATCAACATGTAAAAACGTCAAAAGCGGAGACCTATAGACATATTTTTTAGCCGGAATGAAGTACCCTACTATAGAACAGCTATCCATGCTCAGCATGGAGTAACGCCTTCGCGTTCTCGTGCGAAGATCCCCAGGCCACCGGCCCTTAAGGGGCCCTTTGGTTCCTCTACCTCTGAGGGTCCAGTAGGGTCCTCGCTATACCACCCCGATCCAAAATGGGCTTGTTAATACCTAACAGCATAATGTGTCTCTGACAGCGAATGTATGACATTAATCCAATAGGGGTGGGGTGCCTAGCCGGCCAGGGCCACCTTTCATACGTCAAAATAAAAAAAAATAGATAAAATATTCAAATTTTAAATATGACTGAGTGCCATTTCCAGGCATCTGAAGGTGCCATGATCATACTTTTGCTTTGCGACTACCCAGTATAGACTATGTCCTTTGATCAGACCTTTCCGACGCCAGTGAGGGGAGTTGTCTAAGGGAGGAGGAGCATACAGGGGCATAACTCCCGTCGGGAGGAAGTCAATGACCTTTTCGAGAAACACTGCTTTGAAAAAAGCATTTTTACCTTCAGAGAGTGCCATTTCCGAGCGTCTAGATGGGGGTATTCTTAAAATTTTCTCCAAGGGTCACTAGTGCTAGCTGGGGCCCCTTTTGTGCCCCTACTTATATTGTCCAGTAGTGTCCTCGCTCTACAGCACCCTGATCCAAAAGGGTTTTACTGATACATAAGAGCATAATGTGTCTCTGACATCGAATGTAGGACATATATCATATTAATCCATTGAGGTGGGTTGCCCAATCGGGCAGGACCTATACATTTGTAAACATTTTTTTTATTTTAATGGAGAAATATTCAAATTTTAAGTCTGAATGAGTGCCATTTCCGGGCATCTGGAGGTACCAAAATCAAAATTTGCTTTGCGACATCCAGTATAAAATAGACTATAGGTTCTTGACTAGACCTTTGCGACGCCCGTGAGGGGAGGGGTGTCTAAGGGAGAGGGAGCATAGCGCCCGTCGAGAGGAAGTCAATAATTTTTTTGTCGAGGAACACTGCTTTGAAAAAACATATTTTTACCATCTGAGAGTGCCATTTTCGAGCGTCTATCTAGAGGGGTATATTCTTAAAATTCGCTCACCTCAGCCCCAACCATATTGGGGCTGAGGTGGGTGTGGAATACCTATTCCCCCCCTCCCGACCCCGTCAGAAAATTTCTGGATCCGCCCCTGTTTCAGTGCTAGTATGAACCTGTAAGAACTATAAGGCGTTCACTCCTGAAGGATCTATATCACGTAAGGCAATTAAAAAAAATCCGTCTTCTATTAAAACACAGCTAGGCTTCCAAATTTCTATGACCGGCAATACCTTGCAGTTTTCCGTGTCTTATACCGGTACTCATTCTAACGATTCGGAAAGTAAAGTGAGATTTTGTTTTTGTTCCACCTCGTATCTTGCATAAATTTTTCTTTCCTTCTAACGAGGAAGTGTTACCACTGTTTATTCATCGTAAGGGTCAATGGACAACAGTAAAACGCGTAAGGTAATTAAAAAAAATCTGTCTTCTATTAAAACACAGCTAGGCTTCCAAATTTCTATGACCGGCAATACCTTGCAGTTTTCCGTGTCTTATACCGGTACTCATTCTAACGATTCGGAAAGTAAAGTGAGATTTTGTTTTTGTTCCACCTCGTATCTTGCATAAATTTTTCTTTCCTTCTAACGAGGAAGTGTTACCACTGTTTATTCATCGTAAGGGTCAATGGACAACAGTAAAACGGCCGGGTTCGATATAGTTTTGTGGTTCTTGAATCATGAAGGTTTTATATTCTGATTGAAGAGATAGGGAAGTGTAACAACCCTGAAAAAGGGGTGAATGACTTATAGAGCTAGTTAAATATGATGTGTAAGAGAGCATGAGTTAGTTGTCGAGATGTAATCTTGAATAAAGACAATACATGTGAATAGGATGTACAGTGGATAATGTTTTTTTTACTATTGACTATTTTGTTGACCTATACTTCGGATTCGACGATCATAAGTAACATTGGCTAAACCAGAGCAAGTATAAACAGGTATTTATTACCGAATTATTCCATAAACATTTATATAAATAAGCGTTTTTCTATTGTAAATTTTTAAAACTATGGTCAGTCTCACGCTTTCTTTCTTACCATCCCATGTAGTAACAAAATATAATGTAGAACTATAACCGGTCCATTGGTTTACATCAGAATCAGACAATTTCATTTGTACTACAACTAATTACGTTATATGTTATAACTAGTAATAAATGTAACCTCTATTATGTTGGAGAAACAAAACGTCGTTTAGCAAAGCGATTTATAAAACACAAGGTCCATTAAACATAATCTACATGGCCTACCAGTAGCCTCACATTTTGCCAGAAATCATGAAAACAATGATGTCCTAATCGTTACAGGTATTGCTATAATAATGCAGCGGTACAGAAAATGTGGTCCGGAAGGCACTTGAACAAAGATTAAAATACAAACTAAGCACTATTAGCCACAATGGATTAAATGTAAGCCTTATTAAGTTGAAATTGTATAAAAATGTATCATGTCCATCTTATAGAATTGTTATAATACCCAATGATTTTTGTATAATTTTGTACCATAATGTTTCACCGTATGAATGATTACATACTTTTCTAGTTGATGTACAGTAGTTTACACGTTGTCGACGGGCTTTAATCTGCTTGAACATTATGTTGACGGTTTTCTTAGCGGTTCCATTAATCTATCGTTCTTGTTTTATTAACTATCATTCACCCAGATGCATTTCTCTGATTTCTGTTTATATACTTCTTGTATATTGCGCTGTTTACACCTGTGGTACACTTACCTTGAAAGGGAGAGGTTGCTAATTTCCGGTTGACGGTTTTTAGCGGTTCCATTAATCTATCATTCTTGTTTTATTTACTATCATTCACCCCCAATGGTTAAATCTTATTTCTGTTATTATAGGCCCACTTCTTGTATATTTCGCTGTTTACATCTGTGGTACACTAACCTTGAAAGGGAGAGGTTGGGAATTTTTTTTTTCTGAAACACTACCGATCAAAATTGCTGATAAGGACATTTTTCCTAGGTATGAACCTCTAGTCATCTCGGGCCTGCTCAAAATCATTGCTTGCTGTCCTTTCTTTTCGCACGAAGACCTATGTAAAACGCACCTCCACATTTCATGCTGGTTCCATTTGGAATGACCTCCCTCTTCCCCTATTTATGGTAATATATAGGCTGTTTTATATATATATATATATATATATATATATCGGTTACTCAGCGAGGGTGCCGCTAAGGCTCACCAATTTAGTGGCATTATTTCTGTTTAAACGACATGTCAGACCGATTTTGAAGGTTTGTATTTCATAGAAATTCATAAAATGTTTGTAATAAAATGGTAAAATTATTCAAGGTTTATTATTTGAAATACAGTATCAAAAATAAAAAGATAATAATATATTAACATTTAGTGTAGACTGACTGATTTAGGCCTTGAATGTATATATATATGTATATATATATATATATACGGTATATATATATATATATAT
>NW_022719802.1:2187896-2189562 GCF_011630105.1 Anneissia japonica
ATATATATATTCCATAAATGCCACAAGTCTCCAAAAATAGTGTACACTGAATTTTTACCAGAACGTTTGCGAGAAGGTAAGGCCTATATTTTACCGATAATCTTGTCTATAATGACAATTATAGACCTTCACATACTGTTAGCCAGCTTAGAAGATAGAGCTTGTTTGATAATAAGAGCTACATACATTCACTCACCATACCAGTGTTCTCTCCAGTTCTCTCAAAGCCGGATTTTTCGGCATTATAACGGAATGATCAGGCTGTCAGGCGGGAGTTTAAACTTTCAAAAATGGACATCATTCAGTTTTAAAAGCAGTCAGGCTTACAGTCGTATGTCTGTAAGAAAACCATTTTTAGTTATTTAAAGTCCAAAATATGTATGGTTTGTGTTCGTCTAGAAAAAAAAATAATTATAACTACTCATTTAGGCCAAATTCGCAACCAACCACGCTAAATGAAACTGGAGGATCTCAGCACTGTAATATGTCTCTCGTGAACAAGTTTTTTAACTCCGGTGGTTTGACGGTCGTGAAAATCTTTAATAATTATTGTAGTAGATTTTATAGAATTAAGCTTGGTTAATATGTATTTCAGTCACTAATTCAATGAATGATTGTGTTGGCTCTAATAACCGAATATTGAGCTTGGAATGTCTGTAATTAAATAAGCTCAACCGTACCCAATACTGTATACAGAGCCCAGTTGAAATTTTCAAACTTGAAACCAAGTTATCCTCTTCACTGCAGGGTTGATGTTAAGTCAAAAAGTAGCCTATAAGCCATTGATCATTATTGCTTTTCCACAATGTTGAGCAGAGTTTGTGTTTGAATCAATTAAACATTTAAATAATTCGTTGAGGAAACAAATATTCTGTTTTAATTGACTAATTTCTTAATGGTGGATAGATACTGTTCAAAGTACTGTACATAGGCCTTCGTCCTTAATACAATTTAGTAAACAGTTTTAAACAACTTCCATAAAAAGAATATTTGGCACCAACATAAAGTTGGTAGTTGATGAATCGTATAAACAAAAATAAGCCATAAAAGAGAATTAGGCCTAAGCCAAGAACAGATGCAGCCTAAACCAGTCATTACCGATTCATTCGCCTGAAATAAGACGCATAGGCCAGCATGCACGTAATTTACTGGTGCTTAGCGATACATGTTGCGCCTTTAAGCTTTTCTATCTAAAACACCTAGAAACAAAAATACATAAAGCTGTTATTAATAACCAATACCGTTTAATTGATATATGAAATAGAATTGTAGTTTGTGTTTAGTTTTTAAGTTTTTTTACAAACATTCATCTTTATTATTAAAAATGTTATTCTTATTTCTAATTCAAATACTACTAAACGCAACTTTGTGATAACATTTCTTGTTCATATCGTTGTAGATCGTAATATCCTCGTAATATAACTAACTTGAAAATAGTCTTTATTAAATTATTAAATATTGAAAAACATTTTCTCAATGCATATAACTTGTTGTTTTCCGATGTAATCGGAACTTAAATTCTTCAGAATATGCAAATTCTGTCATTTAAATGCACTAGAAGAAAAGATGAATATTATTTTATCTTAATTTGTCCCTGTTGTGATGAAATTAGGAAAAAGTTTATATCATTGTTTTTCTATAACAAAAAATTCATCTATGTTTGTAC
>NW_022719802.1:2190404-2193308 GCF_011630105.1 Anneissia japonica
TCTCTCGTGAGTGTTTTGACTCTGGTGGTTTGACGGTCGTTAAAATCTTTAATAATTATTGTAGTGGATTTTATAGAATTAAGCTTGGTTAATATGTATTTCAGTCACTAATTCAATGAATGATTGTGTTGGCTCTAATAACCGAATATTGATAGGTAATGTCCGTAATTAAATAAGCTCAACCGTACCCAATACTGTATACAGAGCCCAGTTGAAAATTCAAACTTGAAACCAAGTTATCCTCTTCACTGCAGGGTTGATGTTAAGTAAGTTGGTAAAAGTAGCCTAAGCCATTGATCATTATTGCTTTTCCACAATGTTGAGCAGAGTTTGTGTTTGAATCAAACATTTAAATTATTTGTTGAGGAAACAACACTGTTTTATTTGACTAATTTCTTAATGGTGGTTAAATACTGTTCAAAGTACTGTACATAGGCCTTCGTCCCTAATACAATTTAGTAAACAGTTTTAAACAATTTCCATAAAAAGAATATTTGGCACCAACATAAAGTTGGTAGTTGATGAATCGTATGAACAAAAATAAGCCATAAATGATAATTAGGCCTAAGCCAAGAATAGATGCAGCCTAAACCAGTCATCACCGATTCATTCGCCTGAAATAAGACGCATAGGCCAGCATGCACGTAATCTACTGGTGCTTAGCCTTACATGTTGCGCCTTTAAGCTTTTCTATATAAAACATCTAGAAACAAAACTACATAAAGTTGTTATTAATAACCAATACCGGTTAATGGATATATGTAATAGAACTGTAAGGTATGTTTAGTTTTTAAGTTTTTATAAAAATTGGATTGCAAGAGAACATTCATCTTTATTATTACAAATTTTATTATTAGTAATTCTCAATTTCTAATTCAAATACTACTAAACGAAACTTTGTCCTAATGAGCAAGTGCGGAGTGTAACCACTTAACCATTTGTTATGATTGATTGATTGATTGATTGATTGATTGATTGATTGATTGAAACACATGTAAATGTGTGAATGCCTTTTCATATTTATAGTCCAAAATGAAATGACGTAAACCTATATTTTTTAAGATAGTTTTATTAATTAGGCACATTTGCCCAATAGTAAACTTAATCACTGTCTTACATAATAAGTGGTGATTATTTTATGGTGCTCCACTAACCACCAAACTTTAGCTTAATTCGAACTAAGTAATACAACGGATGAAAATTAAATCGTCGGGAACATTTGATGATGTTAATATTTAAATTATAATAATGTATTCTAATTGTGTAGCTTAATGATAATAATACTTATTGATAACTGTAATAATACACGACTTTAATGATATTGATGATAATAATATTAATATGTAATTATTGCATTGTTTAATGATAATGATGCTGATAATATATTGATATTGATATTATTGAAAATGATAACAATGACATGCACAATATGCAATGGTAACATGTTGTTATTTTTTTATAAAATTAATCACGAACTCAGTTGGTTGCAAATAATAAAAGTATATTTGTATATTTTACTTCACTTCGAAAACAATTCAATACCAGGTGTCTCTGAGCGAGTAATAAACATAACAACTTTCCCACCCCCATCAAGAGTAAATATAATATAAAAAGAAAACAAATAAAACGTGTAAAACCTTGTTTTGACAATCGATTTTTATTTTAAATACATCGAGCTTTAGCTAACTTAAGCTACCTTTCTTAGAAAATGAAAATTAACAACCATTCTATCAAGACAAAACGATACATTTAGTATTGACTAACGGCTCATAATCTTTGTTCTAATAAAGAAAGGTACTTCAAATTAATGTGAAGAGAAACAGTGCGAAAAAACTGTCTGCTATAAGCTGTTCAAATTTATTTAACCATATTTGAATTTCGAAATATGTATATCTGGGTCAGTTATTTGGCCTGTTTAATAATTTATCAAAAATAATATCCCGTCAAAATAATACTTTTACTGTATTCTTTTTGATAGACCTTCAAATTGGCTGGTAATGAATTTGAAGTAGAAAAACTTCTGTACAATTCGCGAAAGCTGTTTTTTTTTTTTTTTTTTTGGTTTCTGGTTTGAAGTTATTAACTTATTTGATCCTTTTAAGTGAGCTCTTAAATATTTTAATTGAATTTTTGAGGTATTTTTCAATTTCATTTTACAACAGTAGTGTATATTTAACGAATTTATACTGTATTTTCTTCTTATGTCTTTTTATGTCCTTGGTGGCTTAACATATTAACACTATTGCAAACAAATGAAGAATTGATTGTGGTGAGTTACTACAAAAAGTAAATACATGTATTTCATTTTGAACCATTCTAATCCTGTATACTATAAAAATTAATTGTGCAAATTATTCTACGCTTAATTCAGTTGTGTGGTGTAACCACTGAATATTTGTCTGACTTATCATAAATATGAAGGACAGGCTATTAATAACACTGAGAATAATAGTAGGCCTATATTGATAATAATAGTCATAATAATTTATTGGCAAAAAAAAAATGGTCGTACAGTGTCAGCCAATTCGTAGTTAAACCCGCGCATGCTCGTACCAAGGTCACACCATACACAGAACATAGATTTATGTCGGTTGACCTCAAATAATAAATAACTTTATTGTCTTTCTATTGTGACAGAGGCATCATTTTCTCAATGAGAAGTGCAACAAAACAATAAATCAATCATAAAATACCGTAAATTCTCAAATAAGCGCCGCGGCGCTTATAAAAATTGTTGAAGGCTTCAGTGTGGCGCTTATTCGAGAGCGGTGCTTATAAGAAAATATTGGAAATGGAATTTTGTTCGCCAGTATTTGGGAACGTACTGCGTATTCGATACAATAACACGTCAGGTAGGGCAAAACATCACTCCTAGTATATATATTTTTTTTTTTATATTTTCAA
>NW_022719802.1:2193725-2199808 GCF_011630105.1 Anneissia japonica
CTAAAATGAGACGATTGTATACGTTGACATAATAGAGACATAACATTTATTCAAGACGAAAAATTCTGACACGCCTTTGTCCTTCCTCAGCGTAAGTCGTATTGATGAGAAATACAAAATACAATCAGAAAATAAAGATATGGGCATGTCCTAATGAGCAAGTGCGGAGTGTAACCAATTAACCATTTGACTGACTGACTGACTGACTGATTGTTTGATTGATTGATTATTTGATTGATTGATTGATAGATTGGTTGATTAATTGATTGATTGATTGATTGATTGATTGACTGACTGTAAATGTGTGAATGCCTTTTTATAATTTATAGTCCAAAATGAAATGACGTAAACCTATATTTTTTATTTAATTTTTAAGATAGTTTTTTTTAATTAAGCACATTTGCCCAATAGTTAACTTAATCACTGTCTTACATAATAAGTGGTAATTTCATTCACACAAGACAATTATTTTATGGTGCTCCACTAACCACCAACCTTTAGCTCAATTCGAACTAAGTAATACAACGGATGAAAAAATCGTCATTTGATGATGTTAATTTTTAAATTATAATAATGTATTCTAATTATGTAGCTTCATGATAATAATACTTATTGGTAATTGTAATAATACACAATTTTAACGATATTGAAGATAATGATAATATGTATGTAATTATTGCATTGTTTAATGATATATTGATATTGATATTATTGAAAATGATAACAATGACATGCACAAGATGCAATGGTAATAAGTTGTTATTGCTAAATTTAGATACATAAATTATTTAAGAGATGTAAGAAAAGTAAGTAATTTAGGGAGGTTTTTTTATAAAATTTATCACGAACTCAGTTGGTTGCAAATAATAAAAGTGTATTTGTATATTTTACTTCACTTGGAAAACAATTCAATACCAGGTGTCTCTGAGCGAGTAATAAACATAACAACTTTCCCACCCCCATCAAGAGTAAATATAATATACAAGGACAACAAATAAAACGTGTAAAACCTTGTTTTGACAATCGATTTTAGCCAACTTAAGCTACCTTCTTTAGAAAATGAAAACAACCATTCTATCAAGACAAAACGATACATTTAGTATTGACTAACGGCTCATAAGTTTTGTTCTAATAAAGAAAGGTACTTCAAATTAATGTGAAGAGAAGCAATGTGAAAAAAAACTGTCTGCTATGAGCTGTTCAAATTTATTTAACCATATTTGAATTTCGAAATATATATATCTGGGTCAGTTATTATTTAATAATTTATCAAAAATAATATCCCGTCAAAATAATACTCTTACTGTATTCTTTTTGATAGACCTTCAAATTGGCTGGTAATGAATTTGAAGTAGTAATAATCTGTACAATTCGCGAAAGCTGGGTTTTTTTTTTTTTGTTTTTTTTTTTTTTTTTTTTTATCTGTTTCCGGTTTGAAGTTATTAACTTATTTGATCCTTTTAAGTGAGCTATTAAATATTTTAATTGAATTTTTGAGGTATGTTTCAATTTCATTTTACAACAGTAGTGTATATTTAACGAATTTATTCTGTATTTTCTTCTTATGTCTTTTATTAACAACGGCCAATTAATTGTACAAATTATTCTACGCTTAATTCAGCTGTGTGGTGTAACCACTGAATATTTGTCTGACTTATCATAAATATGAAGGACAGGCTATTAATAACACTGAGAATAATAGTAGGCCTATATTGATAATAATAGTCATAATAATTTATTAGCCAAAAAAAAATGGTCGTACAGTGTCAGCCAATTCGTAGTTAAACCCGCGCATGCTCGTACCAAGGTCACACCATACACAGAACATAGGTTTATGTCGATTGACCTCAAATAATAAATAACTTTATTGTCTTTCTATTGTGACAGAGGCATCATTTTCTCAATGAGAAGTGCAACAAAACAATAAATCAATCATAAAATACCGTAAATTCTCAAATAAGCACCGCGGCGCTTATAAAAATTGTTGGAGGCTTCAGTGCGGCGCTTATTCGAGAGCGGTGCTTATAAGAAAATATTGGAAATGGAATTTTGTTCGCCAGTATTTGGGAACGTACTGCGTATTCGGTACAATAACACGTCAGGTAGGGCAAAACATCACTCCTAGTATATATATTTTTTTTATCACATTTTCAATTCATAAGTCTTAAAAGCGCATCTCTATTACTAGTATGATATTAAATAATGTATTGATACTAAATATTATTAATATTCTTATATTCCTATCACGTTTAAAACTGATCAGCACATACACTTTATTTTACATATTTAAGCATATTGAAGCATGACACTGTACCAAGGTCTTTTCACATTGTTTGTATCTCCATCTTTGATTTTTTTTCTTCCGCTATTTATACAGTCCACACATTTTTTTAATGGGTCCACAAAGAGTGGGTCCACATTTAAAAAAAAATCCAAATTATGCAATTTCATGCATAAAATGAGTCCACTTTTTGTCCAGATTTCTCATATTTAGCCTAAAATTGGTAAAATTTTAAGAAAATAGGTGCAGATTGTTTATTGTTATATTTTTTATAGTTAAATTTCTTTTTTTTTTTATAGAAATTGGTCAACATTTTTTAAATATACGCGTAAAGTGGGTCCACCCTGATATTAGCCTGCAGTGTTTTAAAATCTTGGCTACGGAATTGTCGGCTGCGACACCTTATTATTTTTTCCTCTAGGTCCATGATACAATATGTGATCTACTGTGATCATTGATAGATATTTGGATATCACTAATAATATGGCATAGAAAATGTAACGGTATTATTTACTAACAGTTTTATTCAATATTCATTCAATTCAATTCAATTAACATTTATTCAATTAATTAATCTAATATATCAAATGATAAATAAAGTGGACAACATTAAAATTGATTAATTAGGATCAAAAAGAGAAGCGAAGCTTGTCTCAATTTGACCCCGACAAAACAAAAAGTAAAAACTTATAATAAACGCATATCAAGTAGACCTACATTATATGTATGTATGGGGTAGGAGCTCATAGGGTTTCAAATTAATATCAAAACAAACGTCTAGCGCATAGAGACTATGTATTACGCGCTCTATAAATCCATAGACCTACTTATTGTTGAAAGTCTGTAAATTATATATATAATGGAATTATTTCGATCTTGCCAGTAGATGATAATAAATTATTTTAAAACATGTAAGGAAAAAGTTTATATTTAATTTAGAGCGTCTTTTGATATCAGCAACTGACAGTAGTACATTTAGAATTTCTGTTTACATTTTTTTTAATAATATTGAAATAAAACCACAATGAATAAAAAACATACCCCTGTTTCATATTAGGGATATGATCAGGGTGGGTTAAGAATGGTGGACATAAAATCATACATGCTTTCTTTAAAAACTACATGGATTCTGTAGACTTTTATTATCAGATGACTCAGAATGGGGGAATCTTTATTTTTATTCAATTACTAAAATCAAAAGTATACTCCATCTTGCAGGGGCATCTATTATGTTATTGAATGTAGGCCTATTAGTCCAAACAAATAAAATTAATTATTTCTGGAAAGATGCTCTTGTATAAACCGAAAGGTCTACTGATTAATCTCAGATAAGAATTCCTGATGATGACATAATTAATGTCGAAATATTGAATCCCAACACGATGGCGTACATTTCAATACCCATGGAGTATGTATTATACTTTCTTATGCTCTTGTGTCATGGTACAAATTAAAAAATATTAACCCACCTGTAAATCGAGTTGATGTCTTCCACACATATCTATCAATCAATATCAATTGGAAAGAAAGGTGTTTTTTATAATCATTGGTTTAACAAAGGCGTTTATTATGTTACTGACCTCTTAGATGAGAATGTTTAATATTCGCACTCAATTTTTAGAACATGGGGCATTGGCTGATGCTATTAAAACATCTTTTGGAAATATGTTTAATGAAAAGAACAATGTTGTTTATTATATTATTAAGCCTTATACTTATAATATTATTTTAATGGATAGAAAAGGTTCTAGAAAGATTTATGCCTTTGTTTCCTCGAAAACAGTTACACAAAAATATGTTAACAAATGTGAAAATATTCTCAATATAGATTATAATAAAACAAATTGGTCATTAATCTTTAAAATTCCCTTTAAGTGTAAAATGGATACTAAGTTGAGGTGGTTCCAGTTTAGATAGTTCATAGCATATTTTAGGAGTTAACTTGTTTCTGTATAATATTGATAAAATAAACTTCAGATTTTGTACTTTTTGTAAACTGGAAAATAAAACAACGTTGTCTTTTTGAATAAAATATTGCCAAAAATATTAATATTAAAAATACAAATAAGATTGATATTATCCTTAATAACGATATTTTCTGTTTGGTATAGCAAATTTAGGAATACGCTTAACTTGATTATTTTACTTTGTCGATTCCATATTTATAAAATGAAAATGAATGAACAGACTCTGTTTGTTCCCTAGGTTAAAAACGAAATTTAAAAATATTTTTGTTTAAAAAAGTAAATATTTAAAAATGGTAACTCTTCACAATTTGAGAAAAAATGGAATTTATATTCTAAACTATGTGTTGAGTCATAAAAAATCATCTTTCGTATGATCTACTTGTATTATTGAAAATAAAACGGAAGAGAAAAACGGGGAAAAAATGTATGAAAAACATGTACCAGCATATTGCACGGTCGATCTAGATAATAGTTAATGACTATTTGTGACATCATTGTATTTACGTACATGCAGTTTTTCCAAACTAAAATATAAATCTTAAGTTTGAAATTGAACAACAGAATATCCACTATTCTTTTGTAAAGAATGTTATTTGGTGTGGGGCATATTACACATGGACCAACGGTTTAATTCGAAAAATAAAAAAACTACGATATTGAAAACTTACAGTTGAGCCCCCAGCCGAAGTTCAAGCTGCAGTAGCGGATGGAATTGAACCGGGGACCCGGCTAGTGAAAGATCTTCACAATTCAATCCATAAACAAACACTACCATCGGCTTAATTCATTCTTTTGACATTTTCCCGAAATATCTAAGCCTTCCTGAAGTAACCCAGTCCAAAACCCAGTCCAAAAAGATTTAATATTTAGAGCAGACTTGATATGGTAATCTCCCAATCTATCCAACGTGTAATTCCAATATTCGACGGAGGCAGGACGTCTCAAAATATAGTCTGACTTCATCTATTTTCTTAATGACCCATGTGAAAGATCCGTAGAGAAGAATTGACGGTACCAATGCGTGGTATAGTTGAATTTTAGTGCCATTCAAGATTGTTGAGATTGACTGCGCTGCAAGATCAATATCCCGGCATCTGGGAAGCTGGAAGAATAGCCCTGGAGGAAGCTTTGCATGTGGCAGCCATCACAGGAAATTTAAGAGACTAACCATTGGCTTAGCTAACTGAGCATGCTGCTCTCTTAAAACTTCAGAAAAGGTTTTTGCTAGACCTTGAATGCTTTAATAAAGTCCTTTACATCTTCATAAACTTCAGTGTTCTCGGAACTGGAGGATTATGAAATGACAATTCGTCATAAGAACGTGAGTGTTGTTGTTTTTTGTTTTATTTTTTTGAAGATAATATATATTCATTCGCCGAAATTTTAACAAATGTTTCCAATTTAGGAAGTGACGTAGGCCTATATAATTATAGCATCATGATTATTTTAAGTATCAAATAAAGGAATATCACTATGTTAAACTATAACTAATTTTTCTGATTTCTGTATATTATCATAATCTATTGTTCAAATATTTTCATGTGAGTAATCGAAATTCCTGCTAAGTCAATTATAATTGACATCGAAGTCGTCTTCATGGCTTCATCACTGCAACTTTGCATCAATGCCGTCATAATCATGACGATAACGTAATAGGCCTAAGCGTATTGATGATAATAATGATAATATTATTAATGATAACAGGCTTAATGATGATGATTACAGTATACTGTAATATGGCTAATACTAAAAATATTTATAATAATATCATAAATAATAATAATAATAATATTATTATTATTATTATTATTATTATTATTATTATTATTATTATT
>NW_022719802.1:2199949-2220283 GCF_011630105.1 Anneissia japonica
AATGACATAATTAATGTCGAAATATTGAATCCCAACACGATGGCGTGTATTTCAATACTTGGAGTATGTATTATACTTTCTTATCTGAGATTAATCAGTGGACCTTTCGGTATCATAATCTATTGTTCAAATATTTTCATGTGAGTAATCGAAATTCCTACTAAGTCAATTATAATTGACATCGAAGTCGTCTTCATGGCTTCATCACTTCAACTTTGCATCAATGCCGTCATAATCATGACGATAACGTAATAGGCCTAAGCGTATTGATGATAATAATGATAATATTATTAATGATAACAGGCTTAATGAGGATGATTACAGTATACTGTAATATGGCTAATACTAAAAATATTTATAATAATATCATAAATAATAATAATAATAATAATAATATTATTATTATTATTATTATTATTATTCTTTAAAAAAAAAACATGTCTAGCCTGAAATGTTAGTCTTCAACAGAATTACAATATGCAGTCGCTAGAGTAACGCAATGGATCAAGAGCTTGTCGTGGAAATCTATATGGCTTCACAGGGCTAGTTAATACTCTCAGGTATAATAATCACTGAAAAATATCGTGAACTTTAGTATGCCTATGTAATATTATTGAACAATGTTATCAAACATCTTCATTAACGTTTATCACCGATAGATACAGTAGCTCAAATACAACTTAACATGAACAAAGATGCATAAATTCGCTTGAAAAATATTTGATGAAAAACCATTCGAGGACAACGTTTAAATGATGATTCACTACACAACATAAGGCTACACTAAACAACAACTGTTTTGTATACCCTTAATTAAATATTATTGCAAGAACTTTCTAACTCCCATGCACGACGAAATTGATCTAGCAGATTCTAGAATATATTACACTTTAAAAAAAACCAAAATATACATAAATTTCATAAAGAATTTTAATAGTTTGTTATTATATGTTAAAGAGGATACATTAACATTTAATATATTTATAATCAATATTATTAGTAATGATAATAGGCCTAATAATGTTGTAGAACTCTCTTAGTCGTTAAGAAACCACACAATGTATTTTACGTACACCGAGTTTTTATTTTTTATTTTTTAATTAAAATAGTTCTACAGCAATAATAAAACTATGCGATTATAATAATAATGATGATGATTATGAAAATAATAATGATTATGAAAATAATAATAATAATAATAAGAAGAAGAAGAAGAAGAAGAAGAAGAAGAAGAAGAAGAAGGATAAGAAAACAATAACAATAATAAGTGTTGTTGGTAAACGGACGCTGTTATTAAAGAATTTAATAATTAATCTAAATACAGAAGGGAGTAAGGGATGTGGTAGGCCTAGTAAGAGAGTGTTGGTAGTCAAGTTAAGCAGATCCGTCACGGTTTCTCTGCCCACGACACAAATCATCACGTTCTATAGGACATATTAATATCACGTAGCTGATTTATTTTCGATACTGTACCGTATTGGACGTCTCTTTTTATATCAGTGGCTGGCACCGCGTGGGTGTGCGTCTAATCAAGCGATTTTAAGAGTGTAGGCCCACACACGAAATTCACGGGGCCCACTGTTACATCAGACAAGGAATATAAAGTGCAAAAATCAACATGGCAACATCAGTCTAGTAGATTGTTTTCTCTGCGGAGATTATGTAAGATTTAATTTACCACCGAACTTCGCCAATTCACATCGTTTGCCACTTTAAAAAAAAAATAAAAAAATTTAATCCTAAAAGCATCTATTTATTTAAATATCATATAGGTAATCTCTGTAACATAAGAATTTTTATTGTGATCTCTTTTGCCAGTATTAATGTTATTCATTTATTTCTTTTAAACAATTATTTTATTGTTTTTATTATTGTTTTTGCTGTTGTTTTGCCTTTCTGAATTCTTGCTATTTGTATTGATGTCATTGTTTCATATTTCTTATATTCTAAAATGTGTATTTTATATTTGTTTGTTGAGGACCCCTTAATATCAACTTTCCATTAATGGTTAGCTGCACGAGCTATCCTCTTTAAATAAATTTCAAATAAATAAATTAATTCATTCATAGGTCATTTACCGTTATTCCGTCGCTGATATTATAGTAAATAATGATGATAATTAAATAATAACAGTAATAGTAATAGTAATAATAATAATAATAATAAATAAATAATAATAATAATAATAATAATAATAATAATAATAATAATAATAATAATAATAATAATAATAATAATAAATTCACAAAAGAAACGTTGGCCTTATGTTTTACGTTCTTTTTTAAGCAAATTTCAAATAAATAAATTAATTCATTCATATGTCATTTACCATTATATTATAATAAATAATAATATTTTTTATATTAATAATTAAATAATAACAGTTATAGTAATAGTAGTAATAATAATAATAATGATAATAATAAATAGTAATAATAATAATAATAATAATAATAATAATAATAATTATTATTATTATTATTATTATTATTATTATTATTATTATTTCAGAAGAGGAACGTTGGCCTTATGTTTTACGTTCTTTTTTAAGCATAGCGACTTGCAGAAAATGTTTATTATTGGAACAAACTGCACGGTAAAGAACATGGGGCATAAGCTATTTAATAGGTATAAAATAAAACACAGAATGTTGCAACAGGTTAAAACATTTTAGTTTACATAAATCCCTAACATTCTAAAAAGTACATCAAACACACAAGAAAATACAATACTATCAAAAAAAGCATTTACAATTTTATGAAAATATTATTGTTTCAAATATGTAACACCAAATATAAATTCTATTATTTGTATATACGTTATTAATTATACAAAAATATATACAATTCTTTACAAATGACTGGACTAATTTAAATTCTAATCTTTTTCTTAGTTCGTTTTTTTCTTTGAACGCTTAAGGCCATTTAATGTTTCTCTTTATATACCTAAACAATAATAAACATTTGCTTATTAATAAGTACATAAAGCTTGTCCATATTTTATCAAAAATATGGTATCAAAAATCATTTCACACTTAATGTATCGTAAAAATAACACATAACACATAAAGGCTGTGTCAATTATAACGTTCGTAAACAATTATGTCACATAATCATTCATTTATAGCCAACGACGTATCGGTAATATATTTTTATCTTCAGCAATTCCTGTTTTGTTTGACAATAATTTCGATTTTTTTCCTTATTGCACATAATTACTAAAACCAAAATTGAAAATTAATAACCAGATTCCTTGAAAATGCATGTTATGCTCAAATAAACAGTAAATATTCAAACGAAAAGTAAGCGGATTCATCTACAATGTCAAATCAATGTCCTATGTAATTTAATACATTCTATTTTTTTGCATTGCAATTCAACAAAGACTGTTAGGTCCCTGCATTGTTAGTTTTGACGTCCCCTATCTCATCAAAATGCTGGAGCTTCATGAAAAAATTTACTATTTGCTGTTTAAAAAAAACCAATCGTTTTCCATAAAAAAAAAATATGATGATCGGAAAGATGGTTGTCAAAGCCTAAAGAAGAAGTGGGAACATTAATTTTAATTCTTTTATGAAAAAATATAATATTTTTTTTATTATTTACCAGACTGCTTACTACTAGTAGTGTAGTAAATAGCAAATATTAAATACCCTCCCACCAAAAAAAAAAAACAAAAACAAAAAACGTGAATCTAAACATAAATTTTAATTTACCTGATACCAAACATGGGTTCCATCACTACCCGGTAAATAAATTCAGCGAAGAAGTTATATTCTGGATACGAAAAATAAGCAGACCAAATTGACGACGATTTCCTCATCAAAAGACGAAATAACGACTATAAACCATGAAATGGAAAAATAATATTAGTCTTTGTCAACGGTCAACCACCTAATGCGTCGGCGATAAACATCAGTTATGTGGTTGACAATTGCTCTACAATTTATGCCTAAAAGTATATTTCCGACAATCAATCAATAACATAATCATATACCAATTGAGTGAATTTAGCCAACAAACAGCAATTATATTAATTGATAATAAAATATTTTATTACTTTGGATAAATTGGGTGAATCTTGACCACGTATTCTTAGGACCTTAACCTATTTAAATTAAAATAGGTGGTCCATGTCCTAGAACCTGTTGCGCATGCTCACTGGCATGTAGAATGTATCGTCCGCTTACTTCCGTGCGGATATTCTATGTTGTGGTTATAGGCCCAGGCTAAGTGTTGGCCCACTCAGGGCGTGACCCATTCGGGATGTTACCAATGAGTTGTAATGTGTACAATAATTTTTACGTGTTAATGTTATTTTGTTCCAGTTTTTGCTGTAACCGCACAATGTTTTGGTTGTGCCTTTTTTTTTTTATTTCAACAGAGTTCCTCTAACCCTTGTTCCAGATTCGCTGGCACGTCCCAGATTCGCTGGCACGTCCCAGATTCGCTGGCTCAACCCAGCTATAAGGTGTAATAACGATAAAATCTGGTCTACAAAACACTTTTTGTATACCGTAGCTCATAAATACGTATTTAATACGTACGGTAATTTAACAAATGTTGGAAAATTGCTGTCGCAACGTTATTTTAACGTCATATATTTATTTCAACATTTCTTTATATACAGAGTGACCATTGTAGCTAGACACTCAAAGCCCTCTACATAATTATCAGAAACACACAGAAATAAGTAAACAGTAGTAATATCAAAGGTAGTCATAAAAGCTAAACATTCGTTCTAAATATTCTAATTTTATAATAATAATAATAATATTTATAACTTTTGAAAATACTGGATTCAATACATTTTTTAATATACAGTTTAGTGTATATGTTTAGAGGCAATACAAAGTACGCAAATCTGATGCCCTGATAATGAGGTAAAAAAGTCTTTAACAGCAGCGAAAAATGCTTTTTGAGAACCCTTTCATAACCATGATAAAGAAAATGTTTTTCATGATATGACAATGTAGGCCTGCAGTACAGCGTAGTAGATTGGCTCGAGCGAAAATTCAACGGTTGTATAATTTTCAAGTTGCGGATGCCGCAACCACAAATGACCTATCACCTCACGAACGTGTGGCCCTGAGTTAAAGGAAAAGAAAGGTACGTTGTTAGTCATGCCCCATTTGACTGCACTTTGTTTCACCTTGTTTCTATAGTTTACGTACTAGCACATTATTAAAGCATAGTCCTACTCTTTAGAAATATTCTCAGTTACCTTCATTAAAAATATACTCTCTGCCAAAAGAAAAAAAAAATCCTGAAAAGCCTAAAAAAATTCAATAGTACAAAGGTTAGTCATGTTAATTACAAATTAAGAATATCCGTATTTATAACAATATATAACATTAAGGACGTCACACAACAAGGCTGACGTACACTTTACCTCACAAACTTTTGGTTTGCAATTATTGATCTTTCCAGACCAATTTGAACGTTGTATTTAAGCAGAAAATACATGTTCCGCAAACATGTAAATGTTAACGTACACGTACGTTCGTTTATCGTACTCTATACTGGTCCAAAAGAAGTTTTTGTTGTTTTAGTTACATTTATTCTCATTTTTATAATAATGTATATTTGTATTATTGTTTATTACAAAATAATTTAATTATATTGTAACTCACTCTAAGGTATTGTAATTCAAACCAAAACCATAAAGACTCGTTTTCAAGCTATTAAGACGTGAAGTGATGTGGGGCTGTCTCTTATACACATCTTCGGAAAGATGGTTGTCAAAGCCTAAAGAAGAAGTGGGAACATTAATTTTAATTCTTTTATGAAAAAATATAATATTTTTTTTATTATTTACCAGACTGCTTACTACTAGTAGTGTAGTAAATAGCAAATATTAAATACCCTCCCACCAAAAAAAAAAAACAAAAACAAAAAACGTGAATCTAAACATAAATTTTAATTTACCTGATACCAAACATGGGTTCCATCACTACCCGGTAAATAAATTCAGCGAAGAAGTTATATTCTGGATACGAAAAATAAGCAGACCAAATTGACGACGATTTCCTCATCAAAAGACGAAATAACGACTATAAACCATGAAATGGAAAAATAATATTAGTCTTTGTCAAAATAGTACAAAGGTAAGTCATGTTAACTACAAATTAAGAATATCCGTATTTATAACAATATATAACATTAAGGACGTCACACAACAAGGCTGACGTACACTTTGCAATTTTTGATCTTTCCAGACCAATTTGAACGTTGTATTTAAGCAGAAAATACATGTTCCGCAAACATGTAAATGTTAACGTACACGTACGTTCGTTTATCGTTCTCTATACTGGTCCAATAGAAGTTTTTGTTGTTTTAGTTACATTTATTCTCATTTTTATAATAATGTATATTTGTATTATTGTTTATTACAAAATAATTTAATTATATTGTAACCCACTCTAAGGTATTGTAATTCAAACCAAAACCATAAAGACTCGTTTTCAAGCTATTAAGACGTGAAGTGATGTGGGGGGTGGGGGGGTTTCATGTTTTCGGATTTTGTCCCCGAATTACAAGGGGTTTGTATCATCCATCATATGCTGTACATTACAGTAGGTAACGAAATAAGCATCAGATACAATGACACGGATTATAAAGTAAACGCCAATGTTTTACAAATGAATTCTTTGAAGAAATAATCGGGAACAGATAGTAAGATACAGATTTTTTATTTTTCAAAAAGAGAGTGAAAAGGGAAGATACAGAGTCATATTTTAAGCCTGCGCAAGTTTGTTTAATGCTTCAAGCGCCGACTGATGAAACCTTGGATTCAGCATGAAGGAAAGAAAATAAAATAAATAAAATTATTTTATTTCTCCATGGATTCAGTAAGAGGAAGTATACCAAATGTTTTATAGGTAATTTAAAAACGCACTCATTGTAATATTAATGCATCAAGAACGCTGTTTACAAATGGCGTCTACGTAAATTGTTATCGACATAGATAAAGAGGTTTGACTCTGCCACTTATTAAACGTAATGTAATAGTGTTAGACCTATCGAATTATACCGAAGTCTCAAAGCGCTCGGGGGTGTGTACTAGCTCGTACAGTAACTTTCTCCTCCCCTAAGGGCCAACTCAGACAGCGTCGGCCGACGCAACCCGACCCGGGGACAGTCTTAAGCCGTCGTGAGAAATATTAAACATGTTTAATATTCTACTACGCGACTGCCCCCGACGCACACCATCGCGTCTGCGTTTAACTCACACAGACCCGACGCGACAAAAAATCGCGTCGGGCTGCGTCGTACGACGCTGTCTGAGTTGGCCTTAAGGGGTCTTTTCATGTCAAAGCTACCCGGTAATCCGGTGCCAGCTACTCTCGTCTGCCCACAACAATTAATACAGCTCGTATTCTTACTTATCTGCTACGGTTCTTGTTAAAATATTACAGAATATCTGTAATATTCTTACGCATTTTCGTTTTCGTTTTCATTTGTATCAATCTATTGTTTTCATAATATAGCCCAAGGCAGAGGCTCTATTTTTGTGGTCATTGTTTTGTTTTACTGTGGCCTGGTCAATAAAACCTTACCAACTAACAAAACATTTAATATAAACAATATTTTATTTTCCATTTTTCTTTTATTCACCCAATACGCTTTTATTTATCTACCTATTCAAAACCGTGTTTAGAAGGGTACCGTAACCCATCAAGCAAAGCTGATCATCTGGGGTCCTCACATACATTAAAAATACAATAAAATTTGATAAAATCATGAAAAAGGTAAAATCATGAAAAGATAAGAAATATATTTTAAAAAAATGATTTACATGATCGACAATGGATAAAAAGTAAATAGAAATTCTTTAAACCTATTTTAAAAAAGGTAATAAGAGCCAATAGAACGAATAATATTAGGAATACTATTTAAATAAACGGAGCTTTATAACTAAAACAATTTCTAAATAATTCACATTTAGGTTTTGGCACAAAATAATGACCGTTTCTGATAGCCCAGTGTTAGGCCGATTATCAGACTGCTACGGCAGGGATAGTCTGGTGCAGCATTGGAGGCTCGGTAGGCAAGGCTGCCATGTTGGAATAATATTCTCTGAGAAACAGTCATGATATAAATGGTGTTATGAAGAGAGTTAGATGCAGTGTGAGGGTAAGTTTTAAAATGATAAAAATGGCTCTGTCTTGAAGTTTTTGGGTTTTGCTACCCCACAGAGAGCAACAATAGTCAATGTGGGAGAGAAGTAAAGAGTTGTATAGAAGAGAAAGAGGAAAGTTGATTAAGATAGTTTCTAGTTCTGGCAAGAAGAGAAATAGAGCAATTACAGAGGTTAGAAATATGAGGTTAAACATCTTTAGTGATTTTCAAGAGTAATTTCAAGGTGTTTATGGCAATTACTTTATTAAATAATTGATCCGAGGCATCAACATTTGGGGGATTTGTCTTTTTTAGTTTATTATCTGATACCAATAAGGATTATTTCTCTTTTCTTGGGATTAATATCTAATTTGTTGAATTGTAGCCACTTAGTCAAGTTAACCATGTCAGTGTTAAGATTTCCTTCAATTACGATAGTATCTTTATTTCATTAGTAAATGATAGTATCTTCCTGGTGGTGGAAGTCAGCCTGATGTAATTTTTATTTTTTTTGATACATGAAGGTATTAAGGTTCGAGAATATTTACTATCATTTTCTCTTTAAAATGATGGATAAACATTTTCTAAATAATGTTTATGTTCAAGTTGATAATTTTTCAGTTACTTCAAAATTGGCAAAATAATTTACGAAAATGATTCTTTATGATATTTGGCGTATTTTGCAAGGGACAATACATCTTTAAAGAGTTTACACGTGATATATAGGCAATGTGAATTGTAATAGTGTGAATCATGATATGGAAGCTTTGGTAAGGTTGTGGCATTGTGTCATGATAGATGACGGTAACTTGCTGGAGAAAGCAGCCAGCGCCAGTCAGGTTGACTATGTGGGTGATTTACCCCATTCCAGAACGGAAGTGTTAATTGGCGACGAAACATTTTATCAAACTAATTTTCAATCTAAATCTAATAAATTAGCATACGTAAAATAAACAATTTTAATATTAAAGTTTTTTTTCGCATACCACACAAAATGTTTTGACACGCTGGAACGGCGAAAAAGATACACTGAAATCTAAAAAACAGTTAACAGTAATAAATAATAATGATCACGTTTTTTTCCCTTGTGCAATATTCAAATAAATATTGAATTAATGAATGTTTAGAATTAGAACAACTATTTTTTTAATGATAATGATTTTGGAGTTTTTATTTTTGGAGTTTTAATGTTTTTTTTTTATTGTCCTGTGCATTTAAAGTATGAACAATTGCAATTATTACAATAATAAATTAGTTATGATCATGTTTGGATGTTTCTTTTTTTAATTTAATTGCAAGCCCTACTTCTTTTTTCTTTTTTTTTTGCTGTGCAATTTCTAATAAATAATTAAATTAAATATTTGAATGTCTATTTTTATAATAATGATTTGTTGGCGTTTTCAATTATTTCTCTTTATAAATGTTTTTATTATTGTCCAATGCTTTTTTGCTTTTTAAGTATTTGTATGTTTATTGTGAATTGTTGTTGTTTTATTTTTTTGCTTGTTAATATAACGCAATTTAGTTCTACAATGTTATATTTGGCAATTTTGTTTTACCCTTGTATTATTTATATTTGAATATTTGAATAAAATATACCATGAGAATTGAATTGAACTGAACAGAGGAACGTGGGTGTTTTCTATCCTGTTTCACAAAAATTATAATTTCTAAAATGTTGTTACCATTTTTATAAATTTTGACAAATTTCTTTCAAACATAAAAGATGGCGTTTTGTTACGGCAAATCTAGTAACTGTTTTGAGTAAACTAATATTTTGTATATACAAATTTGTTGTGAATTATATAAAAAGTATACTTATTCTTCCAGAATTCGAGCCAGCTGCATATTGCAGGCTTTAGCGTGGGCTGCTTCCGCAGATGGGAGTCCTATGTAATAATCTAGTAATGTAATCTAAAAAATTAAAGATATTTGCTATTTAATGTGTTAGTATGTAAATATGTGAACATTTTATAAACACTACATCATTGTTTCTGTGGAAATTTGTTTTAGTTTCATAAAATGTTCATCATATATTGACTGGACTTTAAAGCTGTGTGAAAATATCTTCTTCTTTTTTTAAAATTAATTAGAAGGTGAGAAAACTTAACCGCAACGCTACAACTACACCCTGTTATATCGACTGATAACATACATTCCATTCTAATAACAAAAGCTATTTTTTTTTTCCTGTAAGATAACTGGCCTACAGGAAAAAAATCGTCTAATTCCATAATTAGTATTAATGAACCAGCGATAGATCATTGCTCATTGCTCAGCGGACAGCGTGGGTTGTCCCCTGTCCCTAATCATTATGCTGTTAGTTCAGTCACAAATGCTTACGCCACGGGTGATTGAATTTCGACTTTTAACCCTCCAATTCCATTTTTTAGTTTTTAAAATAATTAACATAGTTTTGTTGCGAATCTGGTTAACCTATCGTTTGCTAGGACCATGCTAGAACGACTTCTTTTTCTCTTTGAAATATTCAGCGTAGGCGGAATGACAAAACTGTTTCTTGCATTATATATAATCCAGCTTTTTCTTGTTATTATTTTTCATCTTCTTCATCATCTTCCTTTTTATAAAGTTGCCGCCTTCATCTTGTTGAAGATTCTGTAACTGTCTTCATGGTCATGCATGTCTGTGTTTGCCACCTTGAAACCATGTTTATACCTTTTTGGATGTTTAATTTTTACTTGCTTATTAAACCTTTACTTTCTTTTTCCAGTAAGAGATACATTCCCAACAAGTGATAAAGCTATAAATATATATAAATAAATTTAGAACGGTAAAGAAGAGGAATCTGCAAATGTGAATAGGCCTATATATGTGTGTGTGTGTACTGTATATACATAGGCCTATTATTATTATTATTATTATTATTATTATTATTATCATTATTATTATTATTATAGCTCAGTGTGTCTAAACATTAATGTGATGGTCTTCATTTTTTATTTCCTATGTTTATGATATGTTAAAAAATGGTGTTTTTCCAGCACCACACTCTGTCAGGTATACTTGATATATAATGTATATCACTAAGTATTCATTACCGTTACATTTGACATACAATAATTATATACACAGTGTTAACGGCTATCTTGATTTATAGCATTGTATCCAGTCGTTCCTATTGTGTAATGGAGTGTATCTGACGTTATTTGAATCTGTTCAACCATGAAGCCTCTGTGGTCTAATGGTTATGACGCTCGCAATGACAGCGAGAGTTCGCAGGTTAGAATCCTGTCTGAAGCATTTTATTTATTCATAGGATTACTTTATTCATGGGACGACATAATTATGTATATATAAAATGTAATGATAATGAATATTCAGATACATGACTTTTGAAACACTATGAATTACTCCAATGAGTATTCGACTACTCCTGTAGTCTTTGTCAACAACACTCTGAGATAATTGATACCGTTGTAATTCAACAGCAAGCTGGCATACTATAATGCTTTATGTATGTATATATAAATGAATTTTTTTACTACTGTTTTTTTTTTTCATTAATATTTTTTCGGAATATTACATACAAACAATAAATGTTCGATTTAAAAACTAAAATTTGAACTTTAAATAAATTGCAAAAATCATGGCCTAAGAAAACTTTAATTCCAACCGGACAGTTAATTGTGAGTACTAAACTCTTGAATAAATTGGATTTAATTATAGAAACATGCAAAAATAGTTACTAGAAGTTTTCTTTCTAAGCAACAATACCAGAAGGAGCACACCATATCCGGTGATAGTAGTTTTTGTACCGCTTTTTCCACTCCTCAGCCCTCCTCTTTCTTTATTGATTTTGTTGTTGTACTTGCTGAAAGGAATAAAATAAAAATAAAAATAAAATAATTAAATAAAGCGCTATACAAGCGACAAGTAACAAGTAATACATCGAATTTAAGTACCACTGTTGGTACATTTTCGAGTTTTTAAACACATAATTGCTTAAAACAGTAAATCAATTGGTCCGCAAATCTACACGCTTCTTAATTATTCCCATCGGGTTTTTTTTTCTGCCGATTTTTATAAGAAATTCAACAATAAGTATGATTAGACATTTTGTTACTAAATAGTGTCATGACACGATGTGCCACTCTTAAAAACAGAAGCTATTTAGTAATAAAATATTTGATGAAACTTGTTGAATCTCATATTTCATAGGTGGACAAAGTACAGCCAGCGAAAATGAATTAAAACCTCTATGTGTGTGACCCGCCAACCATTGCATTGTGTTCTCATGGCGATCTCTCAAAGTCATACAGAAATGTCGAAAATGAAATGTTAAAAGAATAATAGTAATGATTTCACCGTAACTTTGTATAAAATGTTTAAAAATTGCAATATACACAATGAATGGAATACAGGTATAATTATAGTATTGTTTTAAAAAGGTGAAATGAAAGACCTTAATAATTACAGGGTATCACCTTAAATACTTGTGTTTCCAAGGTATACAATAGGATTATCGCCCAAACAGTGTGAAACTATATTGAGGAATACAATTTATTAGATGAAGTTCAACAAGGATTTCGCAAGACAGACGATGCACTTAAACACTTAAACGTATTATTGCAACAAGGCAAGCTGAAGGTAAATAACCATACCTTGCTTTTTTAGATTTTAAATAGATATTCGACACTGTTTGGAGGGATGGCCTTATAAATGCTATAACCGAATTAGTATTAAAGGAAATTTATTGAATATAATTAAGAAATTTATACAGATGTACGATGCAAAGTAATATTTGTGAAAACTGAATATTTTAACATACACGGAGGTATACAACAAGGTTGTACACTATCTCTCATTTTATTTTCAATATTTAAAAATGATTTATATTTCTTTATTAATAAAATATGAAAAGATTACTCTTCGTTTGAACAAAGCCGAATTGGATTTTAATTTTTTACATAATTGCAAGGCATTCGGAGTGTTTCCTAAATTTATAAATGAATTGTATACTATGATTAAAAACAAATAAAAATTAGGTATAAACATATTTAATGTTAAAATAGGCAGTCTGTTTTGAGCATATGATGTAGTGTTAATTGCAGATAATGATGGAGAACTTAAGTTACTATTAGAAACTGGGGGAGATTTTTTTTTTTTTAATGGAAACTCGCTTTTAATTACGAAAAATCCAATATTGTAATTACAGGACCGTGAATTACGTACATAGAAAACGGTTATATTTCTGAAAGTGAAACTTATAAGTATCTCGGATTACACATTTCTCGATCATTATCCGATACACAACACATAGTTGATTATCAAAAAAGTCAACCTCATTATTGCATATAGTCAATTGTCAATACTAACTGACCAAGAATACTTAAATAAGAGTTTTATTATGGGTACTTGCTATGGAAAAATATTGGATTGCCTACAGTCAATCACGCAAAGCTCTGTTTGGTTTTGCAATGGAAAAACATTGCAAAAAAAATTGAAAAATTGCAATTCCAAATGGCAAGGATTATACATAAAGCCCCAAGGAATGTTGCCAAAGAGGCGTGATACGGTAAATTGGGATGGCAAACTGTTACCTCAATTCAAAATGATTTTAGGGTTCAATACTTTAATAGACTACAGATATTGAACATAACAGATGGTCTCATTTACTTTTTAAAGCAATTTTTTATGTTCAGAAAAATTTTAAATGACAATTGTTTTGGTTATCAATATAAGAGATATTTTAAGTCGATTTAATTAATAAGTTTAATCAAGAACCTGAAAATGACTGGATCAGGCAATTTAGAAAAGAAAATAGAAGGACGAATCAACAGACGTTTACTATATAACTCTAACACAACACACTTGATCTTGAAAATGCGTCCATGATGGACACGAAACGTCGATCTTTTTTGTCAATAAATTGTGTGTTAAAGTAAAATAGAAGGAATGATGATAAAGAATGACTTATTAGAGTTCAAAGTAAATCATCATTGTCAGAATATTTAATGTATAAAGGAAATCAACAATTTGAACAATATTTACTGGACAAATCAAACTTCAAAGGCATTAATTTAAAATTCAAAACAAAATCAAACTCGTTCGATCTTGAAGGCCGCAAACAATCATGATCTAATCATAACACAGGCACATGCAAACTATGTACTGATAACCAAAAAGAAACTGTAGAACACTTCTTATTTGACTGTACTAGATTAAATTTTATTAGAGATGTTACATATTCAAATATTAGGGATAGTCTTCATGAAAATGGTTTAAGTGTATATTGGCATAATTTTAAAAATGGATTACAGCAATTTAAACTTCACCTTATGATTGATGCTATATATATAGAAAATGTAATATTAGGAGAAATTTTTAATTTTCATTTTAAATAATATTTAATTAATTCATGTACAAGTTGATGCTATCTACATTACCCTTCCAAACAAAATAAACTGTTCAATTACTTTATTTTTTTACTGTTAGTAGTCTGGTTTGTAGTCATTAAGTTGTTAGTTATTAAGCCATTATTTATTGTTTTTAACACACCTAAATTTCTCTTTGAAAAAGAGAAAAAAGAGCGGAGAGGAGAAAAGAGGAATAAAGGGAAAGATAATAAAAAGAAGAAAAGATTTTTTTTCTCGTAAATTATTTCATTTCATTTCATTCTGGTTTATTAATAAAAACAACAAAAATTGACATTGCAGTATTAACAAACAATATTAACAAAACAAGGCACAACACAGTATATATACACGCAAACGTTTCAATATAAAAATTTCAAAGATAAAACTTGCAAAACTCACAAAAGACCACACGCTCATGAGCAATGAAATATTCAAGTCAAATAAACAAAACTACGATAAAATAGATTTCTAAAAAAAGATCATTAAGAAAAAACATTAAAATGACAATTAAAATTTACAAAATTGAGATAAAATTTAATTAATACAAAAATAGAGGAAGGGCACGTCAATTTAATTTAATAATAATATTATATAAAAAGACAATTGAATGAAGTTGAAAATAATTTTAAATATAAAAATATGAAATATTGCAGCTTTAGTATAAACAGTTGTCAACAATAAATTTCAAAGATGATTTTTAAAATCTTTCGGTTCTACACAAATATTTAGATATATCATTGCTATATTATAGTTGTCATTCTTTAAATAACAAGGACCATTTCTCGGTGTGTTACAAATTTAAAGCCAACAAATGAACATGTCTTAAGTGCAGAAGAGTAATTCATTGGAAGTTGGACTGCTCCATTCGGCTAAGCACCCACCTTATCGAGTTGGGCAGCCCATCTCTTGCTCATGGGATATTCCTTTCATTGTACTCATTAATGTTTTCTTTTCAATCATTTTAAATTTGTTTTTTGTAACTTCTCTTTGTATTTTGTGAAATGTTTTCTTGTTATTTGGATGCACTAAAGATGGTGTCGTGTGCCACTGCACTGATAAAAAAGTGTTCTAATAAAGTTCAGTTTAGTTCAGACGAGTTCGCGACAAATTTTATTTTTCATATTCTGCAAATATGCTCGATGGCTAAGAGTCCATAATCTATTTTACAATACCAATCAAACAAAAAATCTAGTGTGTAAGTTTTTTAACTATCAACTGTTTGACCTGCATACAACGACGGTAAACGTAACGTCTATTTCAGGTATCCTAGGCTTAGGCTGCTGGCTGAGAAAGCTCCGGGCCGGCGCTACAGGCGCAGCCTCATGGGCGTTCGGTGTGGGTGATTTTTCCGTCTAGCCCAGATCTGGTCTAGAGACCTGAAGTAGCAGAGTTGCGCACCTCTCTTCTCCTTCAACCTAGTTGGTAGATGGAACTCGATAGGCTTGTTAATCATGTATCCTAATATTATTGAAAAAAAGATTATATTAGTCTGTGTAAAAATGCTTTTTAGAATTGTGTTTATGCAGCCTGTAGGGCAGTGCCTGTTTATGTTAGTATTGTACGCATGTACTGTATTTGATTGTTATTTATTGAATTTATGATAAAATAATTCCCTGGGGGAAAAATAATGCCTGTGGTACACCATGTATACTGTATACTGTAGGTCTGAAAAAATGTTAGGTGCAACCACTCTCCGACCCATTGTTATGCCCACCCCTGCAATAGACTATTTTTAAAACCCACTGTTCCCTGATCAAGAGTACCATTGAGAACTCTGCTGATGATAGTGGTTTATATATATATATATATATATATATATATATATCTTCGGAGATCCTGCTTTGTCGTCAATTATTTATAGGAAGAGGGCGTATCACATTGATTTCTGTTATTTGCCATGCATTTATAAAACTTTTAATGAGAATAATAAAGTTAAAATCAAATATGTCCAGAAGGAACTAAAATGTTCGTAAATTAAGAGAAATTTTATTTTGAAAAAAAAGTTGAAATTTACTGAAAATGATATTAAACAAGTGTGGCAGGTTTTAAAATGAATGAGTATTTATAAAAATGACAAACATAAATTAGTAAAGCTACCAAAGATTGACAGAGAATATGCAAATGAGTTAAATGTCTTTTTTAACCGGTTCGATACACATGAAATTAAAGAGAGATTTGTTAACCTAGAATTAACAGACAAAGATTGTGTAAGTAAAATTAAAATTGAAACAAATGTAGGATAGACGTATATAAATATTTTTTTAAATGTTATGGCTAAGAAAAGTCTGGGACTTGATAATGCAACTTTCATACATTTTTTCTTATGTCTTTAACCAAATTTGTTTTACAACAAAATCATCGGCCAGAAATATGGAAACAATCGTGTATCGTACATTTGCCAAAGGGTCGTGTTATTCAGTGTTTAGATGACCTCGGGCCAGTCGCTCTAACATCAATTGATACTAGCAAAAGTGAGAAGATTGTCAAATGTATCCAACATCTTATCTCTTCACACAGTAGTTTGCATACAGAAGCAACAGAAGTAATAGGATGCAATTGTAGTTAAACTTAATGCGCTGTATCATCACTTACCTAAAACTAAGTATGGCAATACGGCACTTATCATGTAATATGGTTTCTCTTTTGCATTTAATAATATTCAGTCCCATTTACTTGTTGATAACTTGTGCAAGATGTCTATCCCATATGATATTATTTCATTTATTCTTAATTTCCTGACTAATAGATCACAGTTTGTTAAGCTTAGCTCATCTGCCTGTTCTGATATTATTATTTTAAATACTGGTGCACCACAAGGCACCGTTATGGCCCCATTTTTGTTTACTTTATGTACAAGTGATTAATAGATCCAAGTCTACTCTATGCCCTGCGGTAAAATACTCGGAAGACATTGTGATGATTGGTTTGATTAAGAAAGATGATTACAATTAATATTTAAGTGAAATTGATAATTTTGTTATGTGCTGCATAGATAATTTTTTAGAATTGAACATCAAAAAAACAAAAGAAATGGTTATAGACTTCAGAAGAAAGACAATATGATTGTGAACTGGTTGAGATAAATTGTAAGAAAATTTAGAGGGTGGAAACATATACGCCTTTAGGGGTTGCTTTTTACATGGAATAACCACATGGATTACGTAATGAAGAAAATTAATTCGAGAATGTGTTGCTTCAGACTACTGAATAAGTTAAAGTAAATAACAATATGATGATTACGTTTTACCAGACCATTATGGTTAGTGTTTGGAAATATTTTATTGCTGGGTGGGGGAAATGCGACAGAGGGGGATAAAGAAAGGATGAATCGGGTGGTTGGAAAGGTTGACAGGATGGTGAGTTTGGGTCAGCAGTCCGTAGACTTAGTCTACATAGACCTAGTCTACACCGAGTACTTTTTACCTGTATTTTAACACTTGTTATTTATTTTAAGAATTTAAAACGAGCATTGCAATTTTTGTCTTTCAGAATGAATAAAGATGACT
This sequence comes from Anneissia japonica, assembly GCF_011630105.1. Taxonomy (NCBI): domain Eukaryota; kingdom Metazoa; phylum Echinodermata; class Crinoidea; order Comatulida; family Comatulidae; genus Anneissia; species Anneissia japonica. The sequence goes on from NW_022719802.1 coordinate 2,217,953, forward strand.
TTGATTTAACTAGTGCTGTCCAACTACGCATGCGAAAGAGTGTTAGGATATATTTGCTTGAATTTGAATTCTCAACAAAGCCCCAATTTCTTAACTGGTTAAGGTGTTTGCATAGATAGCAAAATATCCCGGATTCGAATCCTGGCTGGGGCAACTTTCTTCGCACTCGCTGATACATCGTTTTAACGTTCAAAATTTATATTAAAGTTTATATCTATTACATCATGATTTATATATATATATATATACTGTCTCTTATACACATCTAGATGCGTATAAGAGACAGGTATATATACACGCACATACATACACACCAATACAATATGGGCCTACTTATACATATACATTTTTTTTTTTTATTTCAACAATTCCTAATTTTTTTTCTTTTATGTACAAAACAGAAAGGTAACTGCTGATGTAATATCATTGATTTCCATCTCAGATCAATAATTAATATAATAATCTTTATAATAATAAAACAAAAGTCAAGAACTTTCTTCTAGTAATTTTCAAACGTACATCATTCTATATATTTATACACACACACACACACACACATACAAAAACAGACATACTTAAACACACACACCCACACCTTCACACGCATATGAAGTTCACAAATACAGTACATACATGCATACAAATATACGTAGGCCGTGCATACAAATATACGTATCTATATACATCAAATACAATTTTTTTCCCAAATTTCGTTAAAATTACACCAACTGCAAACCAAAGAGCTACCGCATTATGGTGACAATATCACTGGTAATGGTAATGATAGGCCTATTGAAATTTTACCATCCGATCAATAATAGGCCTGATAATAATAATAATAATAATAATAATAATAATAATTAATAATAATAATAATAATAATAATATTTATGATAAAGGGCATATAATTATTAGACAGTCAGAAGAGCTTATTTAATAAGCCCATTGCGTTCATATTCTTTACAATATACTTAAAGAGCTATCCAAGGGTTCGTACCTACTGGCTTGTTCAGCTCAGTTAAAATTTTAATTTTGTAGATAGCGTAGACTGCAATGAAATATATTTGGTTCTACATTTTACTGTCACAACCCAGGAGGAGTTCTTTAAAAGAACTACTGCTGTTGTCAAGGTTTTTGAAAATATTGTCTATTTTTTCCATAACATATTATTAATTATGCATTCAAAGAACATGTGTTTTTCATCCTCCAATTCACCACATTTGTTACATGTATTAATATCTTTTAGCTTCCAATAGTTGCATATTGGTGGGAACAATTTTGTTTAATAATTTATAATTTAATTGTGCATATTTTCTTTTTTTTTTCATTTTTCACTTTTCGCTTCCAAACATCATTTCAACTTATATATTCATTGTTAAATACCTTATTCCATTTACAATGACTTTGTGGAGGAATAAAACTGTTGTTAACAAAACTTGAACTAGGTTGTTAATTACCATATTCTCATCTGAATTCACATGTATATAATGTTTCGTATTTTGCTTAATTAATTTCACCCATTCATTTGGAATAGCCTCAATTAGTGAAATATATTCACTCATCCAATTTCTTTAAATACATAGTTTTTCAAGAATTTCGTTAGGTTTCATTAGACGATTAAAAATAATTATATCAATAATCTTATTTAAACCTGATGTACTCCTATAGAACAGGGATTTGTTCCTATATGTAATTGCTTTATTACCCTATAAGCTTTGTTTATTACTTTTTCATACGTGTTAACTACATAATCTTTATTGGTATTGTTTAATTCGACGCAGCATTTTATAACATTAAAATAAAAAGGAGGTATAGTATCAAGGCCCGTGTTACTTGTCAGATTAATATTTGACATACTCAGAATCACTCTTTCGTTTCCAAATTTGTTTAAATAGTATAATGGTAATAGTTTCCACCTTACGTGTTTCCTACACAGTATTTTCCTTGCCCATGTAATCTCGAGCGCCTTAACGTGTAAAGAAAAATCTGGCATAGTTATGCCTCCTTCAATCAGTTTACCGATTAACGTTTTTCTTTTTATTTTTCCGTTTTTCCATTCCATAAAAAATCGTATGCTAGTTTATTTACTTTGAAAATTACGTCATCTGAAACACCAATTATACAAGCATTATACGTAAGCTTAGACAAAGCCAGACTCTTTAATATAGTAACCTTGCTAAAAAACGTTAGGTTTCTTCCTTTCCCGGTATTGAGCAACCTTTCTAAGCTTATTATTAGACCATTGTCAATACTCTTTTCATTTTCAGCAAACAGTACGGTACAGTGTCATCTTCAAGTTGTGCAATACGCACTTCCTCATATTTTCCTTGA
>NW_022719802.1:2223758-2251732 GCF_011630105.1 Anneissia japonica
TGCATTGGCGCTAAAAGTAGTGAAAAATAGTCTACTCTTAAGAAAATTGTAAAAAGAAATGCAGGCGTCCTCATGCTGAGTATGGGCATAAGAGTCTAAAAAATAGTAATATGGATTAAAGTATATTACTGTACTTTTCATATTACGTCTCCAATTTGCATTTTCTTGCGTTTATATGTATATAAAAAAAAACAAAAACGAAAAACTCGAAAATAAGATGTATTAAATATTTTATAAATAAATTATATATATACATATATATATATATATATATATATATATATATATGATGTCCTTTATTCGAACACTGTATTTACCTTTCTTTAATGATGATTTATATATATGTATATGTATATATGTATAATTTATACATATATATGTATATTTATATATATATATACATCATTAAAATTAAAAATGGCTAATTACAATTTTTCTAAACTTCCAACAATGTTTAAAACACCAAATATAGGGTCGTTGTAAATTGAAAAAAAATTGAAACAACGTTTCAGCATTTCTACAGATTCCTAATCAATCATTTTGTTTATGCGGCAAAGTGGGGATGTTAACACCCACGCCCATCCCGCACAATAGAACCAATCAGAAGTTGTTAATCAACATAACATTACATAAAATATACATTTTGTTATATACCACATACATGTATATATGATATAAAATAATTATATTTCTTAATTTTAGATTCATGTTAAGAAGTAGGCCTACAAAAGTATATATACATACATACATATACATATATATATATATATATATATATTTATATACACTCTACATACTCAGTGTATATAGGCATACATAGGCCTACATCGAAGCTCAATGATTGATATTCAGAATATATTAATATTATATTGATGATAATTAATAATACTTTCATTGGAACGCGTGCACCGTATTATATGTACACCTAACTGTCTTTTATATTATCAGAGAACGCTAAACGAAAACTTGTACCTAATTTTCTTTCCTTAATAATAATTTGAAACAACTTGAAAACGAATACAAAATGATGTTTACCCTTACATTATAATTAACTTTTATAATCAACAGTATGAATGTAATAGTATTACATTTTTACATGCTAATAATTATTACAAATTTTAAGCAAAACAAAACACAAACATCCTGGTCAAATTAAAACACTGTGACATGCCCTCGCAACAGTATTGCTTGGGCTAAGGGAAATCAACTTTCACAAGTCATATTGAGGAGCAATTCTCTTTTAAAGGTCAATAATAAAAGAAAATACTGAAAACATTCAGATTTCGACATTCTGCTGATCAATCTTTTTCTTGATCAATTAGTGCCCCCAAATAGGGTTTAAAATATATATTTTTTCTTGTGTTTGAATGAATGGTATGCATTTTACGATTCTGTACTAAAGCAGGGGTACGAATTCATAACGTTATTAATTGTTACGCCAGGTTTCCATAAAAATATATTTAAAAAAACCCTACACGCTCTCGGTGACGCTAATTGGTCGGTCGAATCAAGGAGACTTCCAGGTTGCGTCTGGGACAGCTACGCAATATAACGGTTATGTAGCGATTTCATGAAAACCACACTTTATCTGTAGTGCAATGTTTAGTACCCTGATATTTAGGCGTCTCAGTATTCCGAATTTTTGTATCGGAAGGCCTGCCGAACCGATTACAAAATCGAAACAGTGTGTAAGAATAGGGACGTTGGCGTTCGGCGTTGAGTGCATATTGGAAACACGCAGTCCTAATTTCGGTTCGGATTCGATGTGTGAGTGGAGCTTTAAACCAACGTTGCTTACTGATAGAATATCTGAAATGTGTACTCTATCTACTCGGAATTAGAAAACGGGTAACGGGGACCAACAGCGCAGTCTCTGTCGCAAGATACGTTATTGAGCCCTCCAGCTAAATACAAAGAGAGTAACCGGATAGAATTTCTCTCTTGATTTTAAAAAATAGAGCAACACGATTAATAGAAAAACGATTAAGTAATAGAGTTATTGAATATCATACTAAAATATACAGTATCTATCTAAAGCAATGAATGGATAAATTATTTTTTTAATTTATTGAAAATGCCAGGTAATTGTAAAACATTAAAATAACCAATTTGTTTTTGTTCCGATGCAATTACCGAGAACTATTTAAAATATTAAAAATCTTATTTCTAAGTCTATTGTAATGTCTGTTTCCTGGCAACATGTCATATGACACATTAGAAAAATTGCCTTATTCATAATATGACAAGATTCGTGAATTTAAGTTAAAGGGCATTTACACAGAAAAAAAAATCAAGTTTGAATTACCTTACAGACCATATTCTAAATATATAACACGATTATAAACGTTATTTTATATATTTTTCGAAAATCATGAATTTTAACTTAGCAACCGTGACCTCAACTTTTGGTAGTCAAATTATGACATCACAAGTTAGCTGGAATTTGATTGGCTGTCAGAGTGTAGCTTCAACGAATCCATAATGACGCTATTACCTACCAAGGCAAAAACTTTACAAGCGGGAGATTTGGGGTGGGGGTTTTGTCTTTACTTGTAATTACAGTTATACTTTGATGAAATGATGGCAATAAAGTGATGCAATAGTAGAGATTTCAAGTTTTGAAGAGTTTGCAAGGCAAGCATGGACTTTTTTTGAAAACTTCTTCCCGAGGATGCCGGGAAATGCCTTCTTTGCCATTTTTGGGTACTATTTTTACAAAAAAAAAATCGGAATTTCTTTTATTGACAATAAATACATTTATGAGCCATGCTCAGAGCAGCGAGAACGTATTTTTTATTTATCTGAGAAGGGCCTATTTACAATATGACGATAACGATCAACGATAAAAACCTAAAAAAAAAAAATTGTTCATATAGAAAGTAAAAGAAATAAGAGAAGTTTCACACTAGAACATTCGATAACGGTTTATCGTGTATACGATAAAAAATATAATTTTAAAAAAAATCAAATCAAATGACGTCATAATCATGGAAAAACGGTAAAATCGTTTTTACTTCTTTGATCTTATCGTTTTTCCATGATTATGACGTCATTTGACTTGATTTGTGAAATTATTGCATAGTGTAAACAGGCCTTTACAGTGCTAAGCCGGGCACTCACTGCGCCCGACGATCGGTGGCTGGCCGACGCGATTCTATAAAGAACGCAACGCTACCTCGCTCGCGCAACGGATCATTTTTAATGAAAATCCTTTCAGACTACCACCGACAATCAGCAGACGTCGTCGCGTCATCGAGGAGCGGAGTTGGATTCGTTGTACGACACAGTGAGTTTCCGGCTTTAGAGAGCAGTACTGATGGAGAAAACAAGACATAACTTTGAACTAGAGAGGGAAGTTTCGTACATATTTAAAAAGCTACAATAGGCTTAGGCCTACACTTTTATTTTCTTGAGTTTGCAATATTGCACTTATGCTAGGTTTGGTACTTAGGCCTAGGCATGAGAGCTTAAGAGAGAGGCATAAACTGCGTGGGTTTCTCTTACGCCAAAATTCGTGACACTTCGTAGGTCTGTGATAATAGTTCGCTACCTTTAAGCAGGTACACTATTTCTGTGTGTTAATTTCAACAGATGCTTGGCCAGACATGGCCAGACTTTGACTGATAGTGCAATCGGCCGACGCTTGTTGCAGATATTTATCTGATCCAAATTACTCTATGTAGGAAAGTCGAACAAGGCACTATTTCATCAGACAAAAACATCATCTGATATATTTGACAGAATGTGATACATTCTGGGCTAGGAGTCTTGAAGTAAGGGTGAAGGTGGGGTGGGGGTGCTGATGGAAAGGGTGAACGAAGGTTAAGTTGGTGGGCTTGATGAATAAGTTTGGGGCAGTTAGTCTGCAAATTAAGATAATAACGTGATCTTTAAATATTATTTGCTCCGAAAGTGTTCACTGAGAAACGACTGGGAGAGGGGAAACCCCCTAGATTCGTCACGGTATCATTATTACGTGGCTGCATCTATAAAAATTTAAAGTAAAATTTATTTTACATGCTTAAACCAACCGCCACAGTAAATAAAAAATGGTATAATTGGTTTACAATCCCTGATATGATTTGTTCCTTGAATATTTTGTCAAACCATACATTTGAATAATAGTGTTTGTAGTTTCGCTTGATGATGACAATGAAGGCGTGGCTCTCGTGCTGTTGCAAGTCTCCTCTACCTGCATAACTTCTACCGTTCAATGTCGGTGAAGAAGGCGTGACTTGTGCTGCAGATGTGTTGTGTTGATCTGCCTTCAACATAACTAGTCTTCTGTATAAGTTATATCGTTCTTATATCACTTGGTGATAGTTTAGCCTTTGTGCTGTTGGCCGTCTCATCTACGTTAGACTTGACTGGTCTTCAATATAACTTATACCGTTCTTATTCGCTTCAGGGGTGGCGCCAGGATTTGCCCGACGGGGGGACCGAGGTCCCAGATGGGGGTGGGGGCGATACCCCGACAAGGGGTCAGATTTCCCCGACGAAACCAAAGTGGGCGTGGTCGAGCTTCGATTAAAAGGTTTCGAAAGTGGTCCTGGAGGCGAAGCCCCCGACAACTTTGACAATTTAGGGGTTTCAAAGGCTTATTTAATCGATTTTAGAGTCTACTAATATGTAGAAAATACATATAATTTCTTTTTTCTCCCAGACGAATTGTGCTTTTTCTCCCCGACGGGAAGCTCTCCGCCCCCCCCCCGATGGCGCCACCCCTGATTCGCTTGATGATGGCGAAGAAGGCGTAAGGTCTCATCTAAATTCAACAATGAATTATTGATCGAATAATTGATTGAATTTTTGATTGTCTGTGTGGGTTACTGATTAATTGATTGATCGATTAATTGATAGCTTGGTTGATTGATTTATTAATTTGTTGTTTTTCTTCTGTTGATAGGTTGGTTGGCTAATATTGATTGATTGGTTGTTTGATTGCGGAAGCCAAACCAACTTCAGCCTTTCCATCGTTAAACATCTGGTTGGGGAAAATATGCTAGTATTTCTCAAATATTATGGCACTAAGAATTTCCATAAACAGAAATCACCATATGGTCCACTGATTATATAAAGCAATATTGATTTAATATTTCATTTTTTATTTATTAAATATAAATTCATCAGAAATTCCAGATGATGTTATAATTAGAAACAAAATATTAAATCGATATGGACATCATGAACAAATTAAATCAAACAAAGTATATCTGTTTTCAACGAATAATTTTAATTTCAAACATATATTTGACTATGCAACGTCAACAAATGACTTACCATGAAATGAAGAAAATTAATTTATTTGAAAAACCATGGACAACATTCTGTATATTGAGTTCATTATAACAGAATTAGAATTATGAACATTTTTAGTTCAATATCAGTAGTCTGAATCAATACAACAAACTAATATTATTTCAAGGTTTAAAATGACTGAAATAGGCCTAACACCTGCTTTCTGATCTCACACTACGACTAAAGGCATGATTGGTGTAAAATTTAACTATGCTTCTATTTATAGATCGGAGCTTTTTATTAAAGCAAATGTTGCCGGTGTCACAGGGATTCCCCCCACCCCCCCAACTACCCTAATCGGACTTCCTTTTCTGTACGCACTTCCACCTCTGTACGCACGCGAGTGAATTCGATGTTCTCCAGTTCGAATTCTCTAAATCGGACGCTAACTTAACTATCATTTAGACTGTGGAAAACCGAATTAGGGCCAAATAATATAACAATTATCTTAGCACAATAGGCTTAATATCAAGCGGGCGTCTGGTCTGCTGGGACGTTTTCGTCCGGACACCCACTGCGATGACAGTCGTCGACCTACGTGATTTTATGGAGAACGCAACGCGAATGGTGTGCAAAGGGTCGATATTAATTCAGTCTACCAGCGACAATCAGCAGAAAACGTGGCGTCTTCAAGCGCTCACACATAGCGGAGATGGATCATCAGCTGACGTGCGCTCGACGTACGACGCAGCATGTGTCCGATTTAACACTCATTATTATATTTCTGTACTTTAATGGTGAAATCAGAGCAGTGAAATTTGATGTTAAACACCATGTTTATTTAGTGAGAATAGATTTGTTCTGAGAACATGAGTGCAACTGTTTTGTGTAACATGTTGTGTTCATTTGTGCAATTAGACCATGTCGATCATCATCAACATCAATTTAATTGTTGTCTCTTGTATTTGTCTACTTGTTGTTCGAATTCGTCTACTAACATGGCGGTACGATGACAAAGGGTTGCAGATTACAACTGTAGTATTGTACTTTATTATGAGATTCACATGAGGGATTTGGTAGTGCAGTGTATCTTAAATAATAAAATATAATTATATTTAGGATAAATTGTATTTCTATAAGCCTATATGGTTTGGGCGGTATACCTTTCGGTCACTGATATATATGTCTCTTATACACATCTAGATGTGTATAAGAGACAGTTTAAACTAGAGAGGGAAGTATGATTGTCAAGATCAGCGACGTATATTAGTGCTCAATGCGAAACCTATGATGCATACAGGGATGATATTTAGTATGTCTATAGGTGTATGTCATGTATTGAAAAACAACGTATAAATATATAGAAAATACAGCACCTAAAACCGTATGGTAAAATATTTATTTTTTTCTTATTATTCTCCCTCTTCTTCTTCTAATTATTATTCTTCTTCTTCTTCTCATTATTATTATTATTATTATTATTATTATTATTATTATTATTATTATTATTATAGTATATAATCTTTTTTTTTTTTAGTTTTATTATTATTAGTAGCAGAAGGGAAGGTTACCGAAATGGAGCAAGTCCGACAGGTGGGTCAAAACGAAGTGGCCTCATACAGCCCCGGTCATGGTCCCGGAATAAAATCATCGGGTAAATTTTTTGTATTTATTTATTTATTTATTTATTTTAGTATGGCCAAAGTGCACAATATTACAATATTAGAGATTGGCAACCACAATAACTTCGGAACGGCAACTTAATATTTTTAGTCCGCCGATCACGTCGTGAAGGGGCGAACGTGTTTTGGAAATGGGGTGGAGGTGCGTGCATATCTGAAGGTTATAGCAACTCCCGTGGCGTCACCACTGGAAGGCTTTTTTATATATTATTTTGTAGCTTATTGTTCATTAGTTACCATTATGTATATATGCATTTACATTGCACGTGCTGGTTTAAGTATACACAGGAGGGCAGTATGCGAATTATTGTTCAACACCAAGGTCTACATCGCAATGCTCACTGCAAAGTTCTATTGTATTATTTAAAAAAAAAGCACAAATATAACAATAATATAAAGATAACGTGGTTAAAACCACGAAAGAGTGACCTTGAGTTCAGTTTTGTATATATATGAACACAATTTTGTATAACTACTCAGCTATGACAGTAATCGTTCCGGTTTATCTTGTCTATTGTTACAATTATATAGCGTCTATAGAGAATGAATGCAGGCGAAAAACCCCAAAGAGCGTTCAGGGACGAGAATATGCTAGAAGAAATGATATATGATGACTAAACTACTAACTGTATTATTCTGCCCCCCTATAGTTATCTCCCTTGTCATTAGGTTGATGCATTTTATTACAAATTGAAATTAAAGAATTAATGGTTTTGTAATAATTTCCGTTCTATAAATTCTTCGTTTTCTGTCTAATAATAATATTCTCATCGCTTTATCCTAATCATGCTTCAAGTGGGTGGAGATGGTGAGTTAAATATATCCACAGTGTAAACAATAACTGTAGTATTTTATGACAGGTATTATGCTGTGTATCCGGACAAAGTAAATAAACAAATCGGGCATCAACTTATTTTTAAAAAAATCAACAACTGTTAGGCCTATGGGTTTATCCATGCGACTAATTGCATGCAGATACTTAAAAAATTACAACGGAGAATAATGTCCAGAACAGGACAAGCATGGGAAGGTATCCGCCTTTTATATTTCGAAAATAAGGGGCAGCCTGGACATGATTTTAGTTTCAGAATAACAATATGACGGTTGATGTGACGTAAGAAGTGCATTAGCGGATTGTGAAGATAGAGACTGACCAGCATGGCGGGAGGTGGGGGGGGGGTTCAGACTACCTCAGTTTCACCATGGTGTGGCCGAGACACAACCTTTATGGGTATGGCACCGCTATAATGGCTGGAAATGGACACCAGACCTAAATTTTAATTATTTTAAATGTTTTTAATTTTCGGGTTTCCCATTTGTTAACTCTCCCAAATTTTAGAAGAAAGAGGGGATTGATTGATTAGGTCTGAAGTGTATCGGAGCTATAAGTGTGCATAATTTGGTCCTTCTCTATTTTTAAACCACAAAAAGTGGCACAATGACAACGTTTGTGTAATAATGCGCATTATTGCCCCTCGCATTTCGCGGTCATCGGAGCTATGTAACACAGATTCTTGGGAACTATTCCATGCATGATTTGCGGCTAATAATCAACGCATTGGTATAGGAACCTACTGCACCGGCAAATAAATAAGGAGAGTAAACGTTGATTTTGTGCCGTGTGCCCACCAGGGAGACAGGTGGTTTGGGAGCCGAATCCTCCACCGTAGGTCTAAGGGTTCGTTACTCAAACAATCACTGACATGTAAATGTATAATAGTAAATATGCTGCCACTAGTGTGTAAATTTATATATTTTTTTTAGTAATAATATGCAAAATTTATATAACGCCAATTCTAAATTTATCAAAGGCGCTAAGTGAGAAAATAAGACATTCCTGTAGTATATAGATTTTAAGATTTTTCCCTAAAGAAAGAATTATACTAATCTAATTTGGACCTAAAGTTTACACCAATTTAGTAAAATCATAACAGTCTAACCTATAACCCATGTACCTGAACGTATGTATCACCACGTCAGAAAGGTAATGACCCAACCCATCTTAGCAGGGGAAAGGAAAGAGCTCAGAGCCTATCTCACTACTCTCGCCCTCCCCCACCTCAGAAGAGACAGTGATTCAATTGTACGATTTGTGTATACATTTACACAAATACAAATCTGTTTTGCTTATGTACTAGTAAAAAATTTTAAGCAAGCTTAACGTTAGGCCTACTGAAACCCTTACATAACCAGAGATATAAAGCCCTTAAAAAAACGTATTGTCAATGAAAAGACTAAAGCTACCGGAAACATAATATGTAGCATTGAAAAAATATATGCAACCGGAAAATATATATTCTATAATGTAGGCCGTCACCAAAAAAATTTAACAACAACGGAAGTAGGGAAATAGAGTAAAAGTCTTGATAATAGGTTGTTTACAATAAAGCTGACATAAGTTAGCATTGTGGCTACACATAGGCCTTCCATGAATTTTACAATATTTAAAAGTTACTTCATACCTTCAATTTTCAAGGGTATAATTTTTTTTTAATTTGTAGTCTTAATTTGTATGTACAGTATTTTTCGTGTTTATTTGCATATTTTATCAATGATTGTGTTGAAGTGTGCTCCTTCTTTAGTTAATTTTTATATTTTTGTAATTTAAGCTGAACGCACCACTCCAAAGGCGTATGTTCTCAAAGTAAATAAAATAAATAAATTTTTTTTAAATGCAGTTTACCAGATAACAATTTGTACGACTTGTTTACTACGATGCATTAAGTACTGTATTATTAGGTTCGTCTGCTGTTGATTATTTTGGATTTCTGTCTCTATAAGCAAACAACTAGGTATGAATTTTACAATACAATCGATGAACCGTACCCTTTTTTAAAGAACAGATACGGTATTTAACATTTAAATTAAATAAAATTGTTATTATTGTAAAATTAATAAAGCGTTCTAAGCCCACCTTTAAAATATCTAGAGAGGTACAGTACTCTATTTTAGGATTAGGCCTTTCCATTATTCCAACGAAGTTTAATCCGTGACGATTTAAAACTCATTTGGATGTAGTCTTCATAGTTGGAAAAAAAGGTGACGACGCGTCCATGATTATACAGTAAAATTAAAACAACAATTTAAAAATAATAATAAACAGAAGATGATATTGCACTTCGAAAAATGGCAAAAAGGCATAAAAATTCATTAGTTAATAAACTTTTTTATTTTGAAGTATCATAAAATTGTCAACTAAAACATAGAAATTCGTGTATTTTAAAGAAATTTTTTTACTGAGTTTTATGTCCGATTTTGATTTAAAAAATGATAGAAATACTACTAGTCATTGCAAGTGTTTCTATATTTCTTATCTCCTGGTTTAATAATTTTAGCATTTGGGAGATAACAGCTTATAAACAATAATGTTTCTGTTCTTTTCACTTACTTTGGTACTACATGTTATCTAAAAATATGATACCTTGTAATAGGCCTACGATTAGGAGGGGGGAGAATCCAGGGATGTCCAAAAGGGGGTAAATAGAGACAACACTAATTCTAGGAAGCTCCGGGGGCAAGCTTCCAGGAAATGCTTGTTTTCTAGACGCCCGAAAAACATCTGAGGAGTTTTGGGCGATCAATAATTTCTTTTTCTATTTTTTTCCTTTTTTACTTTCCAAAAGGGTTGCCTGTGCCTTCCTCCTAAATCCGTCCCTAGCTAGCTTGGTTTCAAATAGAATGTTTGCTAGGTCAATGTGCATGTATTCATTAAGCTATAAACAACCACCTATTGTACTTTCCCACCAGTGATGAATTCGTCATAGTGCTGTCTGATATGAAGTGATACAATTTTATAAGGAATTACATATTTTAATGGCCTTTGGCAAACATGATGAATACCTGCCAGACAGCGTATTAATTGAATAATGATAATGGTACGAAACATAGCACGATAACAATGAGCTCAAAATCAAATTAACCTTTATTTAATATAGCTTTGTGTATATGTATATATGTAAGCATACTGATGCAATAATGATTAAAATAATACTGTAGAATCCTATTAAGGGGACACCTTTCGGAACCAAAAAAAGTGTCCCCTTAATAGGGATGTCCCAAAGGATGGGTTTTATTGCACTACTACTAATAATAATAATAAATAAATAAATATTAAGAAGGAAAATAGCAATGACAATATTAATTTGTTTTCATCTTCTTTTATCCTCTATGTGCAATTCACTCAACATGATATTTCTTTATTCGAAATGTGTAAATATTGTATAATTTATTTCTTATCCGACATTCAATTCAATTAACATTTCTTTAATTAATTAATCAAATACATAAAATGATAAATAAAGTGGACAACATTAAAATTAATTAATTAAGATAAAAAATAGAAGCAAAGCTTGTCTCAATTTGACCCCGACAAGACAAAAAGTTAAAAAAAAACTAATAACAAAAAAAACGCATATCAAGTATATATACATTTATATAATTATATATATATGCACACACATATATTATATGCATACGTGCACATGTATATGTACACATATACATGTATACACACACACGTACACCCACACACACATACATACATACATATACATAAATATACATACACACAAACATACGTAAACACACACACAACCACATAATTCACACAGAATATACATACTAAAATAATTCGAAAAAGTTAAGATTGGTACATTTCTAAATAATATTTCTTCATCTGATTTATAAAATTATGGGTTCTATTGCAATTTTTAAACTTAACATGAGTATCATTCCATAATTTCGGTCCGTATACAGAAATAAAAAATTGGCTTTTAGTTAGTCTTACAAAAGGAACTGAAGTGAGTTTGAATTTTTTAAATAATAACTGTGTGTAGGTTTATAATCATGAAATAAAACTAATATAGAGGTTGGGAGTTGACTTTTTATGTATCGAAACATAAAAGAAGTAACTTGTAATTTGTTTAGATCCATAATTTTTAATATATTTAGTTTTTTAAATAGAGGTTCAGAAGACGATGCAAATGAAGCTAAATCAATAAATCTGACAACACGTTTTTGAAGCTTAAGTAATCTATCCAGGTTCTAAGAATAGTCACATTATTTTCATTATTCGAAATGTGTACACATTTTATTTCCTAAAATTAATTCCACTAATTTTTGCTACTTAATATTAAACCATATTTTTCTAAATATAGAATTTGTAAATACTTGTAAATATCATTTCTCTGTAATCTCTGTATTGATTTGTTTTCCAACTGTTTTTTTAATTTTTATCGTCGCTGTTTTGTTTTCTTCTTTAATTGTTTTTGATTGTCTTTCTTTATCTCTCTCTCTCTTTTCTCTTTTGAAATTTTATGTACGCAATTGGAAGCAGGCTGGTTGCCACTTGGATATTTTTCCCCGGTATTTTGGCAAAAGACCTAAATATACCGTAGGAAAATGTCCGGGGGAAAATGTCCAGGGGGAAACCAGACTCGATCCTATGCAAGTTGTGAGTCCGAAGCAATTTAGACTTATTGTAATTTGTGGATCCTATTGGAAATAAATAAATAGAGATAGGTCTAACATTATGTTTATAAGGTAATAGTAATACAGATAAAAATAAAGATAATGGTAATGATGTTGGTTGTTGTTGTTGTTGGTGGTGGTGGTCATGATGATGATGATGGTGATGATGATGTTGATTATTGTTTTTGATGATGATGGTGATGATTATGGTGGCGGTGGTGATGATGATGATGGTGATGGTGATGATGTTTGCTGTTGTTGTTGCCGATGATAATGATTATGGTGATGATGATGGTTCTGGTCCTAGTTCTGGTTTTGGTGGGTATAGCCGACTCCAGAAGTGTAAGTGTGTCTGAAGGCAGTAGGCCTAAATTTGAAACTTTAGAAGTGCGCGAAAAGAAATAACATAATAATAATAATAATAATAATAATAATAATAATAATAATAATAAATAATAATAACAATAATAATAATAACAACAACAACAACAACAACAATAATAATAATAATAATAATAATAATAATAATAATAATAATAATAATAATAATAATAATAATAATAATAATAATAATAATAATAATAATAATCCATGATTTTCCTCACCTTCGTACGGATGAGGTGGTCCTTGCAGTGGCGGATCCAGAAAATCGAAATAGTGGGGTGGGGCAGAGAGGGACCTTCACAGATAGACACCTCAGCACACCTTAGGTAAGAAAAAATAAGATTATGTAGCCTTTATATGGCGGGAAGTGGCATTTTCAAAAACTGAATATAATTTTCTTTTTTTTTTCTCCATTTTTCAAAAATAATTTTGAAATATTCACGAGGACCTGGCCAGCTGGGTTCCACCTTGAATCCGCCACTGCATGGGGGACTCTCTCAGGTGACCTAAGGTTTTTAAACAAATATTGCTAATGACGGCATTTTAAAGAGAAAAAAAAGAAGATAAACGAACAGATTCTTGAAACTAAAAGGAAGATATTGCTGAAACTGTGGTCGATCCAGAAATTCAAAATAGAGGGCCCAGAGAGGGACCTTCACAAATAGACACCTCAGCCCCACCATGGTTGGGACTGAGGTAAGAAAAATTAAGATTATGTCTCCTCTAGATGGCCGAAAATGGCCGAAAATGGCACTCTCAGAATTTTTATATAATTTTCATTTTTGTTCTATTCTTTAAAAATAATTTTGAAATATTTACGGGGGCCTGGGCCGGCTGGGTTCCCCTTGAATCCGCCACTGCATGGGGAAATCCCCTAACGCTCAGGTGGCCTATGGGTTTTAAAACAAATATGGCTAATTACGGCATTTCATAAAAAGATAAACGAACAGATTCTTGAGACTACAATGAAGATAATGTTGAAACAATAATTAAGCCAAAAATATTTTCATTCGTTTCGCTGTTCATGTGAATATCTGATTGGTTATTACCTTAAAACAATGCTAAAAACACAGTGTAATTTTAGTGTTGGCCTAGAATTACAATGGCTACACTTACTTTGTTGACAAAATATAAGGTATACGGCATCGAAATCATACCAACTTAAATTGGTTAATTTGTATAATTCAATAAGTTCAAAGAGTGTCAAGTATGATTGTTGGAAAATTGGTCAACATTTTTTTTTTTTTCTCACCCTGATTTTCGCCATGACGAATGGTGCGAAGGTCTGGATCCGCGCCTGATAATGGTGGAGTATAAGGCGCATATTGTCTTGACCTTTGTGCATCACAATGTAAAATAAGTTTAAAATAAATATCGAAATAGTATTTGGCTAAATAAACTCCTTCTCCTTAACTAAGTTATGGTTGGCAGTGACCCGAAGAGCTCATCCGAACTTTAGCATGAGATAAAGACGTAAATACGGAATGCGCACGTCAAGTAAGTGCAACATTTCCATATCGACTAACTAGGCCTAGTAATATGTATCGAATGTGGACATACTAACTGTGACCTATCGTAATTAAAGTTATAACTGTATGTAGACCTACCCAATAAAATAATACCTCCATGCTTGCGCCAGGTAGCAAAACGGGGTGTCGACCGACGGATCGCCGTTTTCAAAGACGATCCTATCAGACTGTCACCGACGGACGCGCAACTAATCGGTATACGTGTTCACCAGTAACAGCGAGACAGTATCGTCGCCGACAGTCGTGGCCGTAGCATGATGAGTCAGAGCAATTCAGACATAACATAAAAAAAAAGCCCTGGAAGAAGTAGTCCTGGTGCTGTCAAACAAATATAGAGGCCGATTGTTATTATAGTTCTGAATTATATTATTATTATTATTATTATTATTATTATTATTATTATTATTATTATTATTATTATTATTATTATTATTATTATTATTATTATTATTATCGTATTTTATTATCACCGGTGGAAGTGTTTCTTCATACCAAAGTTACTATCATGTCAGGATATCTTGTAAAAAATTATCAAAACCGGAACTATTTTATCTGTTATATATTTGATATCAGTTTGAAATTGAATGCTATCAAGGTCTGGATGGTAAACAAGTTACAGCTATTGGGCAAGCATGGTCAGATCATATAAGAAAGTGTGCAGAAATACTATGGTGGGGGTGGGTGGGGGTTGAAAAAGCTAGAGCCTCGGATATCATTTATGTTATCCTCCTAAGGGACTTTTGCAATTTGATTGTCAAATATAACTGATTTACCCCTCCTATTCACAACACGGATTAGTCAGGATTTGTAGCAGTGCATTGAAAACAAAACAAGTTGCAAATGTTAAATGGAAACTGCCTAGCGACGGGCCAGGATTTGTCCGACGGGGAAATCTGATGAAAGGGAGGCCTTCCGTGTCCGACCAGAGCCTACGTGCAGACACTGCCTCGTAAGTTGATCGTGCTCTCTTTGAGCGCTTGACGACGTGACGTCGTCTACCGATCGTCAATGGCTTTGTCGCTTTACGTTATTTATGGATTTGCGTCGACCGTCGGGCGCAGTGTGTGTCCGTCTAGCTGGGAAAACACTGCGTCGTACGACCGTTGGCCGACGAATCCAACTTCGCTGTCGGTGCGCACTAGATGACGCATCGCTGTCAACTGATTGTCGATGGCTATAGGTGGCGAAAAGCCATACGATCGGCAGCGCGCGCGTCGTAGAGTTGGATTCCCTACGTAATCACGTCGGCCGACGACCGACTGTATTATGTGCTCCCTGCCCTCCAATGACACCTCCACTTTTAGGGCTGAGGGGCCCTGGGGAATCCTGGGAGCGAAGTAGAAGCTTGAATAATTTAGGGATTTTATGGGCGTATAACCGAAATTAGAATATCATAATCCATACAATTTATATTATAAATTTTGAATAACTTTGGAATTAATGAAATTCTACGGAGTATCGATGAGCTTAAGGTCGGTTTGAATGCCTGGAAAGTCTCGTTTAATACATATTGTTTTTTATCTAATTCGAACATTAATTAGGCTTATTACCACAAATTGAATCTTGGGGAACTTTTACTACAGATACACGGTTACATTGTGTAATCGTACTAGCAACTGAATTAGGCGTATAAATACATTACCGGATAAACATATGAACGTTAAGTAGTTCGTGTTCATTTTATGAAATTATTCAGAATTGTGTCCAGACACATGCGGTGAAAATTCCAAAACACGGGCGTTCACAGCACTCCGTCGTGATACGGCAATAGGTTTTAAAAGAACTGGTCATTGACATTGAATAACTATACGTAGGTTGCTCAAATTATTCATTTGCCCCGTCGATTGACAAGTCATAAAAGTTGTAATTATTCAACGTTTGGATTTCACAGATCTCTAACCTGCGAATTATTTACTCAAATAAATTAGTGGAATTGCGGAAATGAATATCAAATAATATTATTGTAGAATATTAAAACACTGTTTAACACTGAAACATAAGAGACAAAAATAGTCGTATTGATGATCAATTCTATCACTTATGTCTCTGTATGAAAACAACGTGGTTATAAAGAACATTCATAATTATATAGGCTAACTTTATATATACATACATACATATACATATGGCCTATATACATATATAGGCTTATGTAATAATATGAAAGTAATTTTAATTATCATTAAAAATTACGGCAACTATGCCACTTTGTTTTATCCATCTTAATATTTTCCATTGTCGCAGATGCATCTAGTTACTTGATTGAATTGAACCAGAACTTTTGGACAACGCTCCTCCATACCAAAGTTAATGTTATTATGCTAACTGTTTCTAACTGTTTATGGGCTTTTCTAAATATGAACATACCCTACAGTCAAGTTGTTTTTTTTTTTTAAAGAGATAATGAATTTGTCATTACTATTATTTGCCTGTTTGGCAAGCAGCTTAACTTCACACTAAAACAGCGCCACAGAGATCACCCCAATATCTCGAGTGAAAATTCACTCTTTAATGAGTGAATATTTTTCTTGCAATTGTGTACAAAAATTAGTAAGATTCACGCTGAATAGAGTAAAATTTTACTTTTTTCACTCTATCTATTTTACTCTATTGGAGTGATTACTGTAGGCACTATTTCACTCCTTCTTCACTCTCTTGTATTTAGAGAGTTTTCATTGTAGAAAAATTATGATAAATATTAAGATGATCTCCCTGTGTCTTGAGCCCACACAAAAGAGACAATGGAAAGTGGGTAAGTATACATTATGATTGCATGGAGGATGGGGGTCTAAACACAGCACACATGCATTTAAGCTGAAACAAATGCGGGAGAAATCAATGTTGTTTTTTTTTATTTTTTATTTTAAACTTTTTGAAACAGAAAGAAATAAGATGGTAGCAATTACAGTTATTTTTTTTTTTAAATACAATCTACCGGTATAAATTTTCTTACCATCTAGTTCTTTTTGACTATCGCCTAACACCATAGCATTTTGACATCCGTCTTTAAATATTTTGATCTTATTCATTTTTGTCAAACATTATAGATTCTTATTTTTGTTATCCTACTATTAATTACTTTTAAATGACCATTGTTATTATAAGATATTTCCATTTTATACGAGGGGAATTCCTAATGCATATTAACCTGTTATATAGTATCATATTTTGTATGTTGCATTTACGTCAAACCTAACGAGGATTAAACTGATCGAAAAGGCTATAGACCCAAGGAATATTCGTAACCATGTCCTCAGGTAAGTATGTATATTCAAAGATAAAGATCGCAATCCACTGTGATCTAATAAGTAATAATTCGAACTCTAACTAGATGTGTATAAGAGACAGCTATCAGACTGTCACCGACGGACGCGCAACTAATCGGTATACGTGTTCACCAGTAACAGCGAGACAGTATCGTCGCCGACAGTCGTGGCCGTAGCATGATGAGTCAGAGCAATTCAGACATAACATAAAAAAAAAGCCCTGGAAGAAGTAGTCCTGGTGCTGTCAAACAAATATAGAGGCCGATTGTTATTATAGTTCTGAATTATATAAACTGAGATGTGCATGCAAGTGTGCTGCCCTCTATAGCCACTGTCTCTTATACACATCTAGATGTGTATAAGAGACAGCTTTTGGATAGTCCCACGCAAACTCGTAGGCAGTGGGGTTGTAAATGAATAGCTAAGTGAAGATCTTGATGAAATATATTTACACTTTTTGTGTCAAATTAATTGTCAACACAGACATTATCATAATTACCATCGATGCTTCATTTTTGTACATTTTAAATTATCTCACTTCGGACACATGTCTATAAACATGCCTATTGGATATAAGGTGATCGATGATTATCATAATTCCATGGTGCTTATTATAGAGATATACCGGTATATAATATAAGTATTTATCATGTACATTTACTGAAAGCAAATGTATCAAGATTTAAGCCCCAAATATAATATAGATCCTTTAAAGTTTTCTGATACGTTTGTAGCTATTTGTATTGTATGATATAGGCCTATATAACGTTAGTCTATGAGTATGTAGTCAGTTTAATATCATATTTATTCTGTAATATTGTATCGTGCTGTAACGTAGCGTATCTTTTCCAAACAAGTTATTTAATTTTTTAAATTGTATCTTTTTTAATTTAAGTTAATAAATTTGAATGAATTATGAGAATATCAATTGTTTAATTGAAACGAGAAACTGTCTGGTTATGTAACTGTGTGTAATTAATGTATCCAAATTGTGATTGAAATGTCAAAAGTGCTTTCTAAACCAATCAGCAAAACATGCTCTTTTGAAAGTCAATCTTCTCGTTCATTGTAGACAAATCTCACAGTCTCTTGACAAAATCTTACATACCACTGAACGACCCGATAAAACGACAAACAGAGTATATCTATTTTTCATTTTAAAATATTTTATTATCGAGCCGAATGCATCGACAAGACTTATGGTTAAAAGCAGCAATATTCTAGCCTCCCTGGTTACGTGGCTGCCTTGTGCAAAAGGTGCGCGACCAGGGAGTTTAGGCCTACACTGTTAGTGTGACACTAAAAACTAGATAGAATCGGAGTGAGGCTAGCCCTTTGCAATAGGGCAGGCCTACCTAACTTTATACGACTCCATACAGTAGCAGAAGAATTTAACAGTTTAGAAAACTGTAAGAATAAAATTGAAATAAAACATAGGATAGGTTATCCATTGGTTGATTATGAAGAAATTGGCCAAAACATTCCAAGCATTTCAGTTAACATGAAAATTTTGCATCATCACAATACATATTATGATCTTGTCATTATTTTTTTTTTATCAATTATCAATATCAACAATTTCTTTCAAGTACTTTTATATCAAATCACGAACCATATCTAATATTGATTAACCTCAACATACATTATTATGAATGATATTATGCATATCTGAAAATTCATACCAATTAACTATTTCGGTGTTTTATTTATTTTTTATTTTTGTCTTAACAAAATCATACTATGTATTAGGCTCAATGATGGATTTGATAACTTAATAAATCATATTAATAAATTATGTTGTTTATCTGCATATGATTGAACAAGCAATATAAAAAATACCTCATTTAATGATTAACATGATTATGAATTGACGATTTTCAGTTATTTCTTATAATTGTAAAAACATTTCTCTTATTAAAAATATTTAGAATTTAAGTTCAGAAACATCAAAACAAGAGTTTGTTAGCAATTCAATACTGTTATGTTAAATGGGCCTGCCCACACATTCGTATGAATAGAATTTTGACTTAGTATTGAAAAACAGATTGGCCGTCCAAGCCCCCGCAACAAACGCTATCGAAAGCTTCGGTTAGGAGGTTTCCTCCAGACCTAGGCCTATGAGGTTCGTGCAGACGACCAGACGGTCCAAGGGTTAGAGTAAGTGAAATGGGAACCAAATTTTGTTTCAAGGTAAATATAACATGGTCAAGTGGTAAGAAAAGGAAGCTAGCAAAGATACCTATAATATATATTATGTTACCAAAAAGTAAGCGTCAGTT
This sequence comes from Anneissia japonica, assembly GCF_011630105.1. NCBI lineage: Eukaryota > Metazoa > Echinodermata > Crinoidea > Comatulida > Comatulidae > Anneissia > Anneissia japonica. The sequence goes on from NW_022719802.1 coordinate 2,243,606, forward strand.
GCAGTAATTGCAGCCATATATTTTAAATTATTAGCGATGCTTATTTGACTGGCAAAAGCCAAGTCTAAGTCCAATTATACAGAATCACCAGTATGGTGTTCTGAAGCTTTCACAACCTACTCAAAGTAGGGGGCCTAGATATACTAGGACATTGTCAATATAAGCCTAGCTTTAGGCTATAGTCCACTGGTATATAAACATACCGATATTCGTTTTGAGGCGTTCAATCAAGAAGGCCTAGGCACAAGTCCAACACAAGTGGATTCCATTACAAATGTATCCACTTGGAACAAATAGCAAAAACACATAATTTCATTTTGATAATAATATACACGATAAAACACTGTAGCAGAGTATATTTCCAAAATTACACATATTATAATAACAGCTTCCTATTTCATGTATGAATATATCCCAGTATTTAAGATGATGTTGTAACAGCAGTTGAGATATGTTGGAAACTGCAAGATGTTTTCAACAATTCGCTTTCCTTCTTCACCTTCTGGCGTAGATGGATTTTGCTGTGTCGCTTTCGTTCATCACTACGGGCAAATTTTCTTCCGCATGTTTCGCAAGAAAACGGCTTCTCCCCTGTATGAGTACGGATGTGAGTTGTAAGATGGTCACTTCGACTGAAGTTTCGCATGCAAATTCGGCACTGGAATGGTTTCTGACCAGTGTGAATGCGAATATGCCTGGTCAACTCGTCACTACGAGAGAATCGTCGATCGCATCCCTCCATAGGACAGGGATATGGGCGCTCGTGTGGTGGTGTTTTACATGGTCTGTTTGGGTATTTGCGAGGTTTAGGCATGGTGGTCATTTTGCCCGGTGCTGGGCAGTTCTTGTAAATTTCACGAGTGGTGGCGAGGAGATCTGGCGATGACACAGTACTAGAATGCATAGAATGTTGTCCGAGCGCTATTTCGTTGATCGGTCTGGGTGTGTTGCTGTGGTGAGTGACTGAAGGTTGCACGTTAAGTTGTGATTTGTTCATACGATTATTATGTTGTGACAATGATTGGTGTGGTAAAAACGGGATATTTTCCGTCGGTGGCTGGGGCCAGCTGTATTTCAATCCACTGTGGACAGATGCTGGGTAACTTAGCTCACAACTAGAGGCGACCTGCGCAACACTGGTTGGGAACGTGATCTGTTCGAAGCTATCAAAACTCGCTGTGTTTTCTGGAACTTGTTGTTGGTAGGGTGATGTGAAGGGGAGGTCCAAACCTTGAGGTGACTGGACGCCATATGTTGAGGAGTGTGATGGGCTCACGTTTACAGGTTGACTATCTGGCATACTAACGTGGATACTAGCCCCGTCCTGTTCATTAATCAAGCTATTTGAGCTTGTAATGATGCTGCCGATAGCTGTCGGTGTGAGGGTATTTGTTCCTGGGATCCAACTTGGTAAACTATCCTCACAAGAAGATGTGATTGGTGCTGTTGCAATGATTCCTCTGTACTGAATAGATGGTGGGGCATCCGAAATGGACGGTGTGTTCATGTTATGATCAGGAACATAACATTCAGATAATGACACTTGTGGTTTGAATTCGGAGAAGTCAGTGTCGATCGCTGCAAGATATAAGAAAACCAAATATTTAATATAAGATAATAAAATATAACACATATAATATTCCTATCAAGAGATAAAGATAAATTTATAAAAATATACGCACTCATAGATTTAGTAGACCGCGAACTTTGCTTCATATATTCCATTGAAAGCGTATGCTATACAGCCGACATGTGGGCGAATCAATGTAACACACTCGGTAAGGTCTGAACACTATTATGCGTATTGAACTTGGGACAGTGCTATTAAGAATTGTAAGCTTTTGCGTGGGCGGCAAATCTTCCCGGTCATTCGGCATTGAAATTATTATATACAATTGGGAAAAATATGTAAGTACCAATTAATCAAGTGGACCTAAATATTTGGAGTGATTGTAAGAGTGACTTCCAAGCAAATTTTCATACTTTTTGAGGTTTTCATTCATGTGGAAAGTGGTGGCAGACGACCGGCGGCGATTACAAAAAAAATGTAAATACTGCCCTCTATAGCCAACTCTCTTTGATGACGACAAATTACTATGTTGACACGGAAGTGCAGACTTGCGTAGACAGAACAGACTAGCGAGATCTTGCTTAGCGAGAGAGGCTTGTTGTATTTGCAGCCGAAAACATTGCTTAAAATCATTTAATTTATGGATTATATCGAGTTGGATTTACGATTGAGGTATGTTAATAGAATTCATGATTGAGTTTTAAAGCATGCATTAAAAGAATCTAGTCAATCACACAAACACATTATCGTAGAATGATTTTCCGAAACGACGATAAATAACCACCCTCGGCTTGTAAAAACGCCTTGTCTAGCCAGGACCCTGTCAACGTACAGTCAATAATAAGGGTAAAGCGATGGTGACTGGATCTATTTATGACAATAGGCCTATATAATGTTTACTGAATAAATGTTTCTATGTTGAACTAGAGTCGTAAGTCAAATGCGTTTAAAGATGTAAAATAAAATTCAAAAGCATTTAAATAAGTGTGTACTTACATGTGAGTGAATGCAAATCTACAGTATCATTTGGAAATAAGTCCGATGCTTGAGCCATAGAGGTAGCTAACGTATTAATGTCCTCCGCTGTTATCGTTAAGAATTTTGGGACTGGCAGGTATTCTCCTTGGTTGTGTAACGGCAGATAATAATCAACTGAAGACAATTGTCCCTGAGCTTCACTATCTTTCCTCATGTCTTGAGTTGTGGTATTCCTCCAAGTCATACGTGGGCAGTAAAGCAGGTGGGCAGGCTTTCGTCCTCCAAACAATATTTATTTCGTAGAAAATATTTTATACATTAAATCCGAAGTTTAGTCTTCTCACGATTGTTTCCGAAGATCTTCCGAACCCGAGGTCTACCGAATTTCGAATGTTGCTTCTCGGCTCCTGTCGATATTTTTATTAAAAAACAGAATAGAAGGCTGGCGTTCATTGACAAAAATCAATGCCATATTTGGAATATTGCCGTGACGTAAGTTCATTTGCGTCAATGGTAATTCAGCCAATCACAGAAAAGCAATAGCGCGAAACCATTTTGGGTAAGGGTCATTCGTTTTTAACAAAATTACTATTTTTCTTAGAACATGTTAGTTAAATTAAAATCGAGTAACACTAATATGAATTTTAGTATAGTTTTACTTTTAAATGTGTTAAATATATTATTATTTTGTTTTTTGAAGACTGTTGTTAGATTTTGTAAAAATGTATGTGTTCGTAGTAAACATTGTAATCGTCCGATTCATCCGATAGCTGGCACGTCCGGAATTTCTTGTGTTGGTCCAATCAAAAGGCTTATGATAATAACTTCCGATCTCATTCACATATATTAATTTACGTCATCGTCTGGCACGCCTTGTGTGTAAACAAGGCTGTCGGTAATCCGAGAGCACGAACGCTTACGTTTACGGAAATGACCAAATATGGTCAAAATTTGGCTTGCAAATCAGCCGAAAGTCTACTCGGCTGTTCTCGGTTGAAAAATTAACTTCCTCGAGCTAGTGCAACCGAAATGAAGGGTGTTTAATGAGCATAACGGGGAGGGACAATCTGCTGGTTGAAATTTACATTTAGGAATAAATTATTCAACAGTTTCCGACGGGCATGTGCTAAAAATTCACCCACAAATAAACAAACGTCGTCCAAAATATTCATTTTGTACAGAAATATAGCAAGTTTGAATATTATGTACTTATACTTATATTATGGGTATAAAATGTGTTTTATAGGTTTTCTACAAACTATACATCGAACTGATTGTATAATATAAGGTGCCATAATGTACTACACATTAAAATATTATACACATACAGATTAACTTTTATTGTCCATAAGTAAAATTGCTCACTTGCTATATAATTAATTATCTTATTGAATACTTATATTGAATACTTATTATTGCTTATTATAAGTATATTCTTGTACATTTTTTTTTTTTTTTTTTTTTTTTTTTTTGAAAAGTGTGTGGTGAAAGTTTTGTAATTTTGTTTTGCAAATATTCAAGAATTGTTGACTCGGTTAAAATGCTATTTAGATCTACATAAAGTTGTGACCAACGTCTAAAATGTCGGAATCAAAGTGTATTATATTATCAATGTCTATTTCTCCAAGTTCATTATGTTGTGGCGCCCTTGTTTGCCACCCCGGGTCTATTTATAAGCTGATAATTATTGTGTTAAGTCGCTATGATCTTGAATTCTTGATGTAGTATGCTGTGTATATAAACTATTACGGTACAATATATTGGATTAATGATTGATTGATTTTATTTTTTTAATTGATTAATCCACTTGTTCGTTTTTCATAGAGAATTAATATTTTACTTAAATATTGTATTTATGCATGTTTTAATTCCAAATATATATATACATGTATATATATATGTTTATATATATACATGATATATATATATATATGTATATATATACATATACATATATACATTAATAATACAGTAATAATAATAATAGAAAGGTTATGTCAAGCGTGAATTTACTCTACAGCTGTTTCATGCAATAGCAATCTTCAGGAGTGAGTGGATAGGAAGAAGGGTACACTGTACCTCCTAAATTAAGACGGTTTACTCAGACTACGCTACTTCCTCCCTGCTCCGCATGTTTGCTCTCCACTTCGTATGAATATGAGACTGTTGCTATGCCCTTATGTAAACCCAGGACGCAATAGAAAACAAGGGCGTATGTAAACATTAGTGCACTTTATTTTTAGGTATTGTGTGACCCTTCAACTAGACTATTAAAATACAAGATAAATTATGTGTCTCCACTTCACCGGACTAAGAGCCTAGATAAACATTCCAATGGTGATGGTTGTCTCAGCAAAAGAAAGAATACAAAGCTATTATAAAAACTTTTTTATAGTAGAAGACTGGATAAGGAAATACAACACAACTTTAATCGAATCTGTAGACTAACAACACATACAAAACATGTATATGAAATTATGCTCATGGTCACATCCTTAAATTATTAAGCCTATTTTATATTTTTAATGAAAGAATACTTAAATCGGAACATAGATTCAAAGATGTCTTATTAGGTTATGTATGCCTAATGTACACAATATTTAGGCCTATAAATATGTATTGTTAATAGTAATATAAAAATATATGTAGGTCTATATATATTTTATAAATATATACCGTACTGTATTTATAATAATTATTATATAATTTATATAGGCCACACATAAATATGTATATAGGCCTATACATGTATATATATTATATATACACAGTATATATATATATATATATATATATATATATATATATATATAGCATAAAGTCATGTGGACTACTATAGAACACTTATTTATTTTCAAAGGAATTTTCTACCAGTCCTCTGGTCTTCTTCAGCTTACAGAACTAACTATTGTATGCAAGCTGTCTATGTATTAGGTAAATCATAAAAATTATTCTCACCTCAATTTATTGAACTTCCGGCTTAATTGTGTGCTCTAGCAGTTAACACATAAATACAAATTATTGTAATTCACATGTTAATGTATTGGCAAGAGTTTAATGGTTTAAGTAAATATAAAAGGGAACATAACGGAAAGCATTGAGCAAGTACGTAAGCAGGTTTTAAGTAAGTTACATAAAAACCCTAATATTTACTACGACGGATCAAGTTAACCGTTGATTAACATGGTTATGTAAGATGTGTAAAAATGGTATAAATTCGTGTTCTGTTCTTATACATAGACTCGCATAGAAATCTTAATCCATTATGGTATCGTACGGGCTTACGCATGAATTAACTATAGGCCTATATGAAAAACTTTCACGAGTTTGAGACAATTTTCACAATTTCACGAGTTTGGCACCTGTTTTTTTAACGTGTTGAGTGTCCGTATTACTATAGTCTGCACATATTATAGTAAAATGAAATGGATAGGCCAGGAACTTTATGCACACTACAGGAGCTTTCGTGCAGAAAGGTCCACTTCTCTGAAATGTTTGGCAACTGTCAATCATCATCTACTGGTAGGCCTTTGTACGATGTGTGAGTAGGGTAAACTGTTAGTAAGCATACCAGCGACTAAATAAAACAAGATTAAAGGACAAGCAATGTTTCCAAACCGATGGATGAATAGGCTGTAGCAGCCTCAGTAGCGGATCCAGGGATGGCGAAAGAGGCGCTTTCCTCCTTCCCCTGCATGAAAGATCTGGATTCGCCCTTAAGCCTACTGACACCCCGCCCCTCCCCTCCCTATGCATATTGTCTGATAAACAGAGGCAACTAAAGAGTTATTATACGACCGTCGGGTTAAGCCTGGTTTCAATAAAATCGCTACACTTTCGCTACAGTGTTTTCAGTGCAATTGTTTTACTGCGTAGCATGCGCAGTCCCCAACGCAATCGGGAAAGGCTCCCTGATTCAACCGACCAATCAGCATCACCAAAAGCTGTCGGCGATAGGGTTGTAGCGATTGTATGGAAACTAAATTTTATGTTCCAACTGTCCTTTCATTCACCTCACCATGGCATAGTGAGGTTGGTATTATATTCATTACTACACAATGCCTTTTCACGGGCTGAATCATAACACCCAAACGAAAGGCATAATACAATGTATTATATCGGTTCGTGTCGTTTACGTGAATATCCACCATCCCTCCCCCACCCCCTTCATATTTCTTCTCAGCCATATCTGAAACTAGTATGCTGAAATTTTACATGAGGCTGAAAGGGTTTGTCTTTTATCTGACCTAGCTCAAACGTCACCTCTTGTACACCCGATAACGTATAGATTTTATTATATAGATATCAAACAAACAGTGTCAAAACACGGATTCTTTCTACTTGAACATTTTAATCTTTGATTAGGATGTTTGCAGTAACATAGATAACGGTAACTTCATATGAATGAATATCGATCCCTCAAATGGAATATATATAGGCCTATATATATATATATATAAATAGGCCCTATATCTCTCTCATCCGTGATTATAAGTGGGTACCTGGTAGGTTGGAATATGAATTGCTAACGAAACTAGTCATGATGGAATACTCCCACGGAGCCTGTGCATGCATTGAGTTTGATCTATCATCCAGTGACCGTGTGAAGAGCATAGTAGAGACCTTGTTATAATGCACTATAACCGACATACTACATATATGCCTATAATTATATATATATATATATATATATATATATGTGTGTGTGTGTGTGTATATGTATGTTTTGGTTACTGTGAAATAGCGATGGTATATTGCTAATACTATATACCTGTCTCTTATACACATCTAGATGTGTATAAGAGGTATGTATATATGTATATATATATGTCTGTATAGATATGTATATATGTATGTATATATGTCTGTATAGATATGTATGTGTGTATATATAAGTATATGTATATATAAATATATGTATATATATGTATATGTATATATGTATATATGCTTATGTGTATATATATGTGTATATATGTATAGATGTGTGTATATATATGTATATATATATATATATATATATATGTATATATATATATATGATCAATATCAATCAATATTTACGCTCTGCATTATCACGTGTATCGAGCACTATACGTTGCTAGTAAAATATTGAAAATGAAAACTTGTAGAACAATAGCTCGGTTCTTTTGTTTAGTGTTGACCGTTTGTCTGAATATATTATGTGGAGTTTCTCGGTTATGCACAGGTTGCAGCGTTTTGTTTTTGGGGAGTAAGCCAATGCTCTGTCGATGATAGACCATTTAATGTTGTAGGGTGTGTTGCTATCTTTTAATTTCCATACGTGTTTGGAGAGTACGGTGCTGTTTCTGTGTTTGGGGGAGTTAAAAGTGTATTTGTGGTTTGTGCCGAGCTATTGTCTAAATGCAGGCACAGCAACAAATACCTACTTGAAAACAATTAACTCATTTGCATTTTCACCTGTCTTAGCATTCATATACTCGCACAATCATTGTATTCTCTCACTCCTGAAGATTGCATTAGCATGAAACAGTCTGTAGAGTGATAATACCCAGTTCTACAAGTTCTACATTTTCAATACTTTCAATATTTACACT
>NW_022719802.1:2252077-2262701 GCF_011630105.1 Anneissia japonica
ATATATTACCGTAGAAGTGAATTTTAAGTTACATCATCGTTAGCATCATGTAATTTATATCGTCATCAGAGATTATTTTAGATTATTTATGATGGAAATTTATTTCTAAGAAAATATACTCAATTTTCTATTTTTATACTTGATTTATTTTTTTTATATGCAGATTTAGCTTTCGTCACATCACAGTTCATGTACATAAACGATAATTTGATTAATAGCGATATCAATAGTGCAGTTTGTGTTTATATTTAATATCGTCGTCGTAACGCCTCAAGTCGTTATTATGCTATTGGCGCACAAAATACCAGCAAGTTGATGACGAAGATGACGAAGATAGATACATTAAAACCGACCACAGCCGACTTGCTGTTTCAGTTTGAATGATGCTAATAATAGCATCGAAAGAATAGCTAGTAATCAGCTGTGCTGTAGTTAGCATAATGGCTTGTCTGTGATATTCTAATTTTAAAACATCAGATCCAAGTTGAGAGCAGAGAATTGATTAGTGAGAGCTGTGTGAACGTCATCAGTTTATGTAGCCGGTAAGCGAGCACCGTCAGACGCGCAGGGTTGATGTCATTCTTGTTAAATAGCTCAGAGCAAACAGCTCAGTGCACAGAAGCAAAATTTCTTGTAATTTTCGCAGTTTCTCTTCTCCTCAAAAGTAATACTTGATATTTTGAAAGTAAAACTATCGGTTGTTATCTTATATTTTCTATAATCGGAGCACATTTTGTTGTTGCTGTATAAAATAAAGCGCTGGTTGATTGTCGAGGAGTCATTTGTGGCGGAAATGAATACTGTAGAGCTTCCTCAAGTTTAACACAGTTCTTATACAGTAACTCAACAGGCCCAAACATAAGAAATTTGCACTTCCTTGACGCTTATTTGCGCTCTAGTTGCACACGTGTATATACACTGTATATATATATATAGTTTGCCCAATACATTTTGGCATTAACATATTCACATCTCAGAGACAACAATACTATTACAATATAATGTTGACGACATAAGCATGCCGACATTGGGTGATGGTGTCAGTGATGGTGAATAATGATGATGTTAACGACAATGATGATCTTAGTATGATTTCGGTGAGAATATCTATGATGATGTCTTAGGCCTCTAGCTCAAATTGCCAAGTATTTTTTCATTTTTACCCGCGGGTCATTGGATTAACTGGTATATTTGTATGTATCTCTCGTAATATATCTCCGAGTTATGATATTTTGAAATAAAACTTGAACTTCGTGGAACGCATTCGCTCCCTATGGGACTGGTGTTCGGACATATCTCCCACGTAGGTCTACCTAATTCCTGGAGGTTCAATAATTGAATAATAAAACAGAACTACTACGGTACGTAGGGCTACGACTTGAAACGCCCAGTTTGGGCTTGAAAATCAACTGTGTTTGATTTTTTTTTCTTTTGGCGTTCCATAGAGCTGACCTACCCTGGATTGTCATAAACCATCTTTTAGGTTTTGTGGTTTTGGAATTCGTCATGTACAGTATTGCTATGCAACGAGATTTTGCATCTACCGTGAGAATTTGTTCAATTTTTACAATGAATGACTGTGTAGGTTGAAGTTGGTTGAAGAGGCAGATTGGCGCTGCAAGACCTTATTCCCTTATATCACGCTGAGTAGTCATTGCATGCTACACGCATTGTGCGTTTCTACTCGTTGGAAACGTTGACGCCAAAAAGATACTCTATTTCATTCTATTTTTTAGAGGATTTTATGCAAGACATGAAAGAGATGCTTTAGTTGTGGCAGTGATCGTTGACCAGTCAAAGTGGTGCTACTGTAGTAGCCATTTCAGTAGCAGACCTGTAGTATTACAGTACTAGGTGTAGTAGCAGCAGTGCAGTAGTAAAATTAGCATCGTAGTTTCAATCACTGTAGCTGACTATACCGTCAATCATCAGTCAATCATCAAGGTGTCATATCTCAACAAAAGATTGCAACACATTTTTTTTTCAACGATGGAATTGGAATAAATTAAATTGTAACAAATAATATAAAGAAATAATAAACCTATTTAACCGAGTCGAAATCTAAGAAAGCATGTGTTATTTCAAAATGTTGAAAAGTTATTTTAAAAACAGTACTAGAAAATTATGAGACCTATTGGTCCATTATACATATTATTCATATTTGCGAGCGATCATGTGTTGTTCTCGTGGTAATGGCTTGTAATCTATCGCTAACGTTATTCCCCTAGTGATACGTAATAAATCGAGCCAGCGATGCTAAAAATAGAACAATGCATTGATGTTGATGACGTGGGTGAGCTTATGAATAATTAATATTGATCATGACACGCGTGTATTCGGATTCGACGTATAAATTGATGTCATATTCTCGAGCCGCACTGCCCTTGTTCTATTTCAATTAATGTAATGAAAATCCGTGCCCTTATTAAAAGTAGGCTATACAATAATATATTGTATTTCCTCGTATTTAAACATACATCTTTGATAAGTGTTTATAACTGAATAAAAACACTATTTTCACCAATAGTTATATCACAAAAGTAACAATAGCCTTCGATGAAATAAAATTCACCACCAGCATTAATGATCATGGTCGTGTGGTGGTATCACCAACACATTAGCATAAATTATTTACACAACTCCATAGCTGTTGTCATAGTGTATATACCTTCGAGCGTTCATGTGTATAAACACAAAAAAATGAGCATTTAACACCGTTTCATCTCACCATCTATACGATACATATGGTTGCTCAGCATAAATAAATTATAGGCCTATAATTGAACGTACTTGTAATAGCTTTCAGAATGTGTTTTCCTGCGAAAGGTCAAATAATCTTTATTAGGCTAATATCAAGGATTTTTTATCGTAATCAAATAATGCAACATCAAGTGATGAAGAAGCGATCGTCGTCGGATTCGCCGTCAAATCAGTCACGGCCATCAGGTCGCGTCGAACTTATTTTCCCCGAAAATTAGCTAGGGTACATCCTTACACCCACACCATAGCTGAAGAACTGTTTTGTGTCCTATACTCAGGACTAAAACCCGGCGTGCACAGACGGTGAATGATGATGTCGATTTTTTCCGCTAGTGATTTGGTATACTGCATTCGTGTCTGCTTGTTTTGGATGTTTTGCCGAACTTTGGCTAATCATTTTCTTAAATACTGTATATTCTGCACTGACGTATATACTATTTTCCTGTGACATCCCAATAGATTTATGTTGAACAACCTATACAGCGTTTCGTTGCTGAGTCACAAGTAACGGATGCTATATATAGGCCTAGCAACGTTCTAGTATAAGTAGGCCCATCTAGGATAATATACTGTATGTAAGACTACATTTTGAGTAGGAGTAGTATTAGAATAGTGATAAAAGTAGCACTTTTAGAGACTATATAAGAATTTTTATTTGAAATATAATCACTCGTCTCCACAATTCATTAGGTGAAAGACTGATGAGCAGGGTGAGGTATGAGAACGTTTAGTTATTATTAACTCTACCTTATCTTGTAGGCCTATGTAGTACGAATCGACCAGAACGTTCTGGCATTAATATTAATGATCATTGGTCATACTGTATGTGTTCATGATAATGGTGATGATGACGATGAGGATGACGATAGTAAGGTTCCTTCTTTTTACAATGATTGAACCATAATGACACCAATTTTACCTTCAACGTTTCCAAAAACACAGGTTTTACTTCATCATCAATTGACTTTGATGGTGGTGGTGATGATTATGATGATGACGATGATGATAATTACAATAAGTATAACTGTCATTTTAATAAACTGCCTGGTTCCTTCGTTTTACTTGCATTATGATTGAACCGTAATAAAACACAAGTTTTTTTTTGTTTTTTTTTTTCTGAACAACGTTTCAAACGTAAGTTGTTATTGTAGCAACGAGCTTCATCTTCAATCAATCCAACACATCACGTCACGTCACGCAACACATTCTTGTCCCTATGGGAGGCAGAAATTCTGGGTAAGAATAATCGTGGTAGAGTAACAGAAACAAAAAAATCTAAGAATCTATTTTGATAAAAAGGAGGAAAGAAAAGAGAATTAACAGATATGATGGTTCTTATAAACGCTAGAACAATGATTGTATAACGAATCGTACAACAGGAGTAGGGACCTAAGCAACATCTGCGAATACGTCATCAGACTGGTGACGTCACGACAAAACGGTAACAACACAGTTGAAATGATCTTCGATTGAGTCCGACATTTACTAGGCAAACTTGATGTTTTAATTGGTTCAATATAGAAGGGGAAAACAAGTGTACAGTATGTTGTTGAATACGCTTTAGAGGCTACTGGCTGGTAAACACGAATAAAATAACATTTTTGAATAAATGTATGTGCGTTCATAACTGTTCTCGTTATATCAAGACAGTGATAAATCTGATAGTCTTTGTGCGATTAAAATTAGTGACGTCATTTCTAATAAATTAATTCTCTAATTTACAGCGTCACTGCGTGTTAACAATAGACTTGTGGTAGGTTTCGTGCAGTATATCGATCAGTGCATCAGCTATCGAATATTTGCGGACTCCAGCTACGCAGGTCGATGTGCGTATCCTAGAAAACATACCGTATTTACAAAACATGAATGAAAGATCAATTTTAATAATTTCACAGATGGTTTTGTTCTCATGTAAATACGCAAGTGCGCCATACGTCATCTCACGAAGCTTCTTTCAGTTGCATCAAGTCGATTAAAACGAATTCAGGATGGTAATGAATTACTATAGACGCGGGGTATTGGTAGTACTGTATTAGACATAATAATAATATCTAGGATACTGGTTTAGGCCTCTTTTCGGCCACTGATTATGCTATGATAATTATATATGTGTATTACGATAAACAATGTATAAAAAAATACTGCCTGTACTGGTACATACAGAGTAAAAGAACTTAATGCCAATTGAACATATTATCAATAAAACTTGTAGAGTCATGCCACTAGAATGTTTCAACTGCACGTTAGAAACATAATCGGGCGAATAAGCAATGATGCTTTAGCTCATAATTTTTCAAGGTAAACTCAGGGTAAATCCTAGTGAACGAATGAATCACATTGGAGTCAGAGTGCAAAGTGGCGTTTTAACAGATGCTCATTGACCGAGAAACCTTGCTCCGAAACCTTGACTCATAAATACCGGGAAGGTGTTGGGCAAGAGATTAACACCATCACCACATTATTACCAAATTCATGTTAGTCCTATAAACCATCAAGATGACTGCTCCCTGCTCAGATAAACTGCACTGTATGGTGTCCGGGAGGCGCGCGTCCGGGAGGGGATACTATAAGTTTCAAAACTATTATTGTTGTTCGTGGTGGTGTTTGCTGCATGTTGTTGTACACTATTGGAGTTACACAGTTGCATTTTTTGCTGTTGCTGTTGTCGTCATCATATACAGTATATATATTTTAAAATTTCATTGACCATTGTGAAACAATTTGTTGTAACATATTATGTATAGGCCTACACACTTAAAACCAAAGTCCTAGCTGGTGTCGGTTCAATACTAGGCCCCTACTAGTACCGTGTTGCTAGAAAAATCCCGGACTGGAGATGAATTATTCAGTTGCCCCGACAAAGATACAGTACTGTACATAGGCTATATATAACATGTTGATGAAAATAATAGCCTTATAGTAACTCCACATAGCCATGGCGAATAGACCTGCTACGAAGCACTCTATCTGTCATACTATGATTCGATAGAGTTGTTGAATGTGAATAGATTAAAATGGGGCTCTGCTTGTTCGAAGTTAATTGCTATTTAGCTACTGTTTGATTTAAGATGGCGCTGTGTACTACAAAAATATGGAACTTCATGCGACCGACTTTGAGCATGGTCTGAGTGTGTGTACTGACTAGGCCTATACGTCAAATCTTTGTGGATGTACCCTTGCGAATTATATGTGTTGTTCAATTAGAGAACACTCTATTACGTTATTGTCACTGTTAGCTGGGATTCTGGGAAGATTCCGGTACAGTTTCTAAGGTATTTGTTTGTGCAGGGAATAGTTACAGAATCCCAAGGACCCATCTTCTAGACTATTATACTCTTACGTAAGGCCCATCCGTCCAATTATAATGTTAAGAAAGTCTGAAGAATTCCAAAAATATTAAAATTGAACGATAAAAATATCTTTAAAAGGTTGGTCTGCACTAAAAATGGTAAGGTTCCCCTCTCGCTGTCGAGTGCGTGTTTTACTAATTTACTGATTTATATTGTACTTTTGATGTTTTATACCGTATCTGTTTAAATATAATAACCTATACACTGTTTATTCGATGTGTGAAGAGGGGCACTAACTGCGTCCTACGAATCGTACGACCGTCGCGACGGTCGTACGAATCTGCTGATTGTCGGTAGCAGTATGAAGTAAATAAAAACGATCCGTTGCGCAAGCGTCATGGCGTCGCTTTCTCCGTGGAATCGCGTCGGTCGACGACCGTCCGTGCACAGTGAGGATGCTGGGCTTTAAAGTGCAAACTTGTTTATGTTTCTTCGTACAATTCAACTTCTGTGATAGTTGCAGTAAGGATTATTTGATTTGATTTGGATTGATTTGTGTTGAAATAATTTTCTGGAGAGGAGAAACTAAAGCTTGATTTTCTTTTGTTTCAGAAAAATGTTGCTACTCAAGTACTGCGGACGTTTCGATAATGTAGGAGGCCTGGTCTGTGGAGCAATTGGCAAGATGACATTAACCAAAGAGGACTTTTTGAAAAAAAAAACAGTATTGGGAAATTTTACATTTCCTCTGAAATTTCTGTACAAGAAATTCTGTGTAAATTGAAAAGCAGACACACAGCTCGTGGAATTTTAAGTTAAATTTGAAGTGCATTGGTTGCTCTTACGATGTTCCGCAGTTCGATACAAAGGCTGACGAATTACGATCATCAGTGGACCTACCCCAACGCTGTAGGCGGGAAACCGTCGATAATTTAGCCAATGGTAATATGATAAAAGTAGACTTGTTTGATATACACCATAATATAGGTGAGTTTATATTTTCAGAACTATCGATAAAATTAATTTCTTATTTTTATCTGCACAAACATTCATTTGTGGTTAATCTGTGCGTTAATGCTTTACTTGTGACAATCGCGTAGAGGAAATGTTTGTTTTACAAAACAAATCACGTGCCCAAAGTTTCACAGGACCGCCTCCTACTTACAACAAATTAATGCAGCACAATTGTCCCATGATTACGTCATCTCTCTCATAACATCCTGCGCAGACGGAGACTCAGTGCACATCGATATAATCCCATTACATATATATATATATATATATATATATATTTTTTTTTTTTTTTTTTTTTTGCAGTTTGAGGTCTTTATTTGTTAACAGGAGTTTGTTTTTGCTGGATGCGTTCACCACTCGACCACGTCAGGAGTATGTTGTGATATAACCCTTACTATATTGTGTCTCGTGACGATTTTTTGCATACGTCACAACGTCATGGCCCGTGATGTTTAGTCCTCGCGTTCTCCCTTCCATCCCATCAGAAGCATCCGGATAACGTCAGCGCAGTTTCTGCAACATAACGCATTCATAATGGTGACTTGCTATCCGATCCATGCAATGATTTTGTGAATTAGCAGAGTGAGCCCAAGAGATGCTCGATTTGTCGAGCAGCACGGAGTGGTACGACTCGACTGGTTGTGGTACAGCTAAGGCTGATCAGCTGTAAATGTGTTGCATCGTTAAGCACCTTTTTGACGAAGGAAGAGCTCATACCGAAGGACAGTTTCCATTATATCTGTAAAAAAAAAAACAAATCGAAAAAATACATTTGAAATTCAATTTTGTTATGTAGGCCTATTAAAATGACGGTAAATAAAATTGTTCCTGTACTTTTATAGGGGTAAGTAAACACGAATAGGCCTACTAATGCCTGTACATTAGATACAATACTAATTATTAAGCCAAATAAAATACAGTAATATGTATTTTTTGTCATTTTGCAAAACATAGAATACTGTATGTATGAATCTGATATCATCGTAATAGTGACGTGCGCGTTTGAACTACGGTATGCCTTCATACCGCCATAACTTTGTGTGGTCCTGTTTACTGTTGTATGTGTATTTATGAAGAAGGAAATAAGCCTATCATTTCTCAACCCATACGAGAAACGTAATTTTTTGGAATCGGCCGAGTCCAATGGGGGAATAATTTGTAAAATTCGCTCTGGATAGAGTTTTGGGGTGAACATAATAAATAGGCCTACTTATTTTTCTTTTACAATGACATGTCGATTTGGTTTTCCGCAATTCGCACGCAAGACAGAAAAAGAAAAAATTCATGTTTTGTGCATGTACGATATTACGGTAAACTCGGGGTTATTTTTTGGTTATTGAGAGATGATCAGATGTTAGTAAAAATAACGGTACAAATGTGTAGCTGTCACCATGGTTTTTAGTAACTATTGTTCTTAAGGTCTTAGACATGTTTTCAAGATGTACTGTACATTTTTGTGTCTGTGCTTTGATAGGGGGCCTATTGAATAACTTATTATTATTTTTTTATCTGGCTGATTCTTTGTTCAGAATATTTTGTATAATATTATAAGTATATTTCTGTAACGTTTGTGTGTGTTTTTGTTTTTTTTTTCTTTTTTTTATTGAATAAAAATATTGATAATGACAGTACACCAAGCAATTATTTAAAGTGTATCCACGAGTCATTTAAACGCATATTTGAATAGTATTAAGGGATTATTACACCGGTGTAATTTTTTTGTCAGGCACTCAACCGCTTATAGCAATGCTTGGTACGATTATAAAATCATGTTATTCTTTCGATTAACGGTTATAGGTGTAGGCCTATAAATTGAAAATGAAATTGAATACGGTATCAGTATATACATAAAATTGAATCACAACAATGCTCAAATAGAACCATGTGATGTTTTAATGGTGTCAAGCATAGCCCTTCGACGAAGAGTTACTTTTAAGTTGTATGAAGAAAAAGGTCTCTGGTGGGATTCGAACCTGTAGTTTGTCTCTATCTAGGCGAGTGTCATACCGCTAGACCAACGAGACCTATTTTTGTTTAAACCATGTTTATACTGTAAAGGGTAACCCTTCCAGCGTATCCATGGAAGGTCGGCTGATATTCAGGGGCCCTCTTAAACAAATGAAATCGTGATTCTTTTATCAGCCAAGTCCCTTTATGAGGCTTAGGGAGTGGAGTTGTTTTCGGTCGTGAGAAAAAGTCTGCTGTCACGTGAATTGAACCCAGGACCCTGGGATTAGAAGACAATTATCTTAACCACTAAGTTATTCAACTCCTAAAAAAACAACCTATACGGTGTAGACGCAGATCTACCCCTCCCCTTCCCTACCACTTTAGACACGTTCTCTCGTACAAATGGCTCACTGTAACCATGGTTAAACAAACTACCTTGTATGTCGCATCTAGAAATTTTTACATTTTTGTTTATATACATATTACTTGCAATTGCAAAAAAGCCCTATATAGATGAACAAGTTTCTTTACATTCGGACTTGGCAGATTCCTTCCAATTAAGAAACCGTTCAATTGTAACCATGGTTAAACAAACTACCTTGTATGTCGCATCTAGAAATTTTTAGATTTTTGTTTATATACATATTACTTGCAATTGCCAAAAAGCCCTATATAGATGAACAAGTTTCTTTACATTCGGACTTGGCAGATTCCTTCCAATTAGAAACCGTTCAATTCATCTAGACTAGGGAACAGTGAACTATTCCCTGGTCTGACCAGAAGTTTGTTGAACTGCGGCTTATTTCGTAACACCTGTGTTACGTCATTTTGCATGTATGTAGATATGAAGTGAACACCTAAGGGACTTGGAACCGGATGTGAAAGTGAGAGTACAGTCTGCAGATTAAGCAACATTGAAGTATCATTTGTACATGGACGCTTGTAATTGTAGGAGTGCCTAAGAGAGTTCGAAATACAAGGGGAAGGGGGACAGGCGAGGTTCATGCAAACATTATTTGATCACCAGTAAAATATGATTTTGTTTTTCTTTTTCTAAATCTTTTCTTTTTCTTACAAAAATAATCTTGTTGAAAGATGAAAACTGCACTATAAATGCACGGTTGAAATCGATATTTTCTTTTGAAGTTTTTTTTAATTTTTTTAAATTTTTTTATTCAATCACTAATTAGTATAGGCTTAAGATTTAATGGGGTTGAAAAAATACCCAATTTCATGGATTTACTTCTAATTCACTTTTTCTAGTATAATATCTATTAAATATAAAAAAAGTCCTGAATTTCAAAACACCTCCCCTGACACTCGCATACCTATGTGTTTCGGAACGCGCTGAAAGTTCGAGAACTTTATTGACGTCGGCTTTAGCCAGGGTAGTTGGTATTTCTCACGTTATGCGGTTTGTGTTGAGTGCCCTATTAAACTCTATTGTATAGTGTGGAATTATGAGGATTAGCAACGTCAATAGTCGAAACATGTCGGAAGTTGATGTTATCTAGTAGCGTAGTTCCGTATGCGAAGGGTCATCAGCACTCGAGTCCTTTTACACAGTCAGTCACAGTAATGTAAACCTACCGGGAACACTGTAAAGTAAT
>NW_022719802.1:2262798-2298237 GCF_011630105.1 Anneissia japonica
GCAGATAAGGTAGATGCGATAGGGGCGCCATCTGCCCGCCATCCGCAAATAAAAAATCTCTGAGATGTGTGAAATTAATAAGAAAGAAGATTACAATGGCTAAAATTCTAGAGCCCCGGTGGCCATAATCCCCAGTGCCCACATTACTGTAGGTAAGGGAACATCACTAACCAACCGCCTCGGCTAACCATATGTCAGTCATCTTCTCGGACTATCCTCGATTTCCACTCACCCACACTCCCCCGGATAAAATAATCCAAGACCCGTCACTGTTGAACGAAGACTTTTGTTAAAGGTGGACAAGCACATATGGATACGTATAGAGTAGTCCTAATGCAATTCAAGAATATGGGTGTTCACGAAGCTATTGATACCACTGTTATTCCGATAGCTTGCGGTAGAATTGCTATGCCTATCCACTAGGCCCGTAAACATGGGTTTCTATGGTTTGACTGAACCCCATTTTCGAGCAAACTCCGATCTCATAAACCAAACCACCCCGTCCTTTGCATTAAAAACCTTAAAAACCATCAAAATAACGATAAAATTCACCACCCATCATTTGTCTGCTTCAGGGGAATTTTGCCCTAACCCAGGGGGTCTTCTGTACCCCCCAAGGGCATTTCCCCTATATCATTCGGCTCTGATAATGTGGGAAACCCCTTTTAAGAATCCAGGGTATACGGGTCTGTCTACTAATTCTTCGAATTCAAAGTGCTGTAAAAAATGAAATATGACCTTGAAGGTTTTTACTGAACTTTTTTTTTTATTGAACTTGATTTTTTTCCACAAAGCAAAGCAAGGTCATGCTCCACACGCTATCATAATTTGAATTCCAATGGCTAAACCGCAACAGGTATTGAATAGGCCTATAGTGTTAAGTTGAACACTGGTTTCTAGGCTTAGACACAATTACGAAGCCTTAGGTTAAAAATCAGTTATTGTTCAACTACTTAAGCACTTCGACTATTGACGTCAAACTTGTTCCTCCATTTACTGAACTATATCGGCCGTAGCAATATAATAATATGTCACGGCTGATTTGATTTGTCAATATTGACACCGACAGAAAAATTACAAATATACAAAGCAACACAAAACAGAATATGCACATAACTCACACTCAAAATAGGCCTGCTATGTAGACAACAACATTTTGCCTAATCATGGCCAAATCATTCTTTGCTAGACACATAAAGTGACTGAAATATCATATAGGCCAACCTATCCATACAACACATTTTCACAAAATATTTATAGGCACACAAACGCTCTGTGTTCTGTCGTGTTTCGTCTATTCGCTCCAGGAACGATTCGTCCCACAAGATTCACCCTACGAACGATTTCTCCGTCGAACATACGATTCGATTGTCTCCATAGCTATAGGACAAAACGTACTGACAGAGGATTCTTATGAAATCAGATGGTAGGTCTTTAGATGGTGGAGATTTGATCATGTTGACTGAATTATTTACGGATTCTACTGCGGTGATTCGAGACCCTCCTCGTCCAGGTTTCGGTAGACCAAAATCTTTACGGTTAAATACTTCAAAAAAACCGGTAGAGTGGGGTTTACCTTGATCCTCTGGTTCATTTCAGTCCGTCATTGTGGATAATGAAATGAACTTAAGTTATAATTACTAAGTGTCTCTCTACGACTGCTAGAATCACAGGTGGATCCCAGGATATCAACATTTTCTTTGCCAAGACCATGGACTTCAACTCGGCCGAACGGAGCCCCTTAGGAGTAGAACGTGTAAAGGAACATCAAAATACGCCATTAAAGCATAAAATCGCCGACGCAGATGGGTGTTTCATGCGGTACCACTGGGGCTCCCGTGACCTTCTAACCCCAAGGTAGTAGAGCCCAAAAAGCCTTAGCCAGGAGCATTAAGCCTCTCCGTACAACACTGGTATGCGCTATTCTTAATCTTTACCTATTATCAGTGAATAAATTCATTGGATCCAAACGATAAGTATGTTCTAAAGGTTCTTTTTGGTGATCCAAAGTTAAGTTGGATTACCAAAAACAACCGTTAGAACATATATACCTTTACCTGTGTTTACTAATGTAAAGTGGAAAAGTGCAACTACCAAGGACTCATATTCGTATAGCATTGTCGGGAGAGGGAGATAGCAAGTTCAAAGGGAAGAGTAAAGTGTGCCCTTTGGGATGGTACAAATGAGAAACAACCAGGCAACATTGGCCTCCAGTATGTTTATGCTTTACGAATAAGTTACGATGTCCTAAACGTGAATAGGCCTACCAGTCATTCTAAATACTGTATTAGGCCAATATTATTTGTAAAAAATATTGTATTTAGGCTTACATGAACATATTATTTACAGTTGTCTACTGACTCCATGAGTCGAATCCACGGGGCCCCTAATTGGACTAGACTGAATACGTCGGTTTAGTAATGACACCAAATTTTATAACATGCAATATAGGCCAAATTTCTGGCTTTTATCTAACGAATGTATTAATCGATAACTTTACTGAAATACATGGGCTGGGGGCCCAACTTTCTCTCCCCCAGACCCTAAAGTTTACGTAAGCCCCTATTTCAATGTAACGTATGCGCACTGTGTACGTCATAACAATTTAATACTAGTCACATCCCCACATACACACAGTTGAATAGGTATGTTCTTGTCAAAAAAATATAAAAATCAGCACGAGTCATTAGGTTTTCAATATTATTATTAAGTTTGTAGGCCTACCGGTATGTGTAAGCACAATTGCCTTTAATGGCTGAAGCCAAGGGGACCCGGACCAGGGCCTAGAGGCATTCAGTTTTTGGGGGTTTTTTTTGCCTCAAATTGGCCTTTGTAAGTAGCGAACGTGTAAAAAACATCAAAATACGCCCCCCTAAAAACGTCGAAGCCAGCGGGGCCCTTTACCCGGAACTAGCCCCCAGGTTGGTAGGGCCGAAAAGTTCTTAGCCAGGGGTGCCTCTTTATTACACCACTTTCTTTAAACACAGATACACTAAGGCATGGCATTTGCAGTATAGTTGGAATCTAAAATCTGATGTATCTGATCATGCCTCCATGGTCTAAATAAACTATCAAGTATTGAGCACAGTCTAGGTTCTGCAATATAGATGGGAACAAATTGACCTACTGTTGAGGACAAGAACGTAGCTTTATGGATTTAACAGACTGGGCGTGACGTACTTGTGTCTCTAGGTAGCTATGACGTGACGAGGTGATTGTAATCGCAATGGAAACAACACATTGTCTTTGAGCGGTACCTGGAGTCAAGGACGTAGTGACAGATTTATAGTCTCGTCAACTTGTGGAAGATGCCAAAACATTGTGTAAAAAGGTCAATGATAACTAGGTAGATAGGCCAATACAGTATACAAACAGTGATGGCGCAAGAGATTAGGGGACCTGGCCCGGGATTTATCAATCTCAGCTTAGCAAATGTCTTAAGTCAAAAAAATTAAGATGTCCCTAATAAATATCTTAAGCTGATTTATTACCCAACCTTAGCAAAATCTTGGCTTTCTTGGCAATGGACTTTCTAATTTTAAGCAATTTTTAAGCTAAGCAATATGGATGAATTTTATTTAAGCAAAAAATGGACTTAAGACAAATTTAAGCTGATTTCTAGTTTGATAAATGTGGCCCCAGGTCCCCGACAGGGGTTCACACCCGCCTCAGCCGAATGATTGGAGCACGGGGTAAAGAAAGCAGCTTTCTCTGTCTCCGTAGTTGGAGAATATCTTTAACAGGCACCTCTAAATGCCAGAATATGAAAAATAAAATATTTTTTATAACCACTGTTCCCCGACTAAATTGGGATGTTCCCCGACTAAATTGGGATCTTCCCCGACGGGAAGACCTGTTTAATAAATAACTTGAATATTGGCGTCAATCTGTGAAGCAACTCTATCTGAGCAAACGATAGCTTGACGAGGGTCAAGTGTAGGATATTTTGTTCCAAATACCATTGCGAAAAGTTATTTGAGCACAAGAGCAAACATTTATAATCATTGGATCTATGTCCCCCTCCCCTCCCTCTATCTGTAAATTCGGCTTCCACTCTATACCTAACATTAGGAAATTCGGGAATTATATAAATGAACAAGGGGCCGTCGAAATTTCTTCCCTAAGTGGCCGAATTCTATTTTTTTTTTTTTTTTTTTTTGCTATGGGGGTGCTGAATTCATGGGCACCGAATATGTGGCCGGCACAAAAATGCCACCCCCTCCCTTTCCTTTTTTGGAAAGTCAAAAAAAAAAAAAAAAAAAAATTGATCGCCCTAAACGCCTCAGAGGTTATTTTCGGGCGTCTAGAAAACAAAAATTTCGCGAGCCATGTCCCCGAATCCCCCTGGGATGGTGTTATCTCGATTGACCCCACTTTCGCCCCCACCCCTTTTGCCTACCCCTTTCGGACAACTCTGGATCCGCCCCTGATACCCAGTCAAGTTAGAATACTGTACTAGACTGCGAAACAAATACATTCAATGCCACAGCATACTGACACTGAACTTTGAATTAAAGTATAGTTTCCATAAAATTGCTGAAAGCTTGTCAGTGTAACGACTGCAGAGAAAAACTGTAGCGACAGTGAACTGTAGCGACAAGGAAGCGATTGTATGGAGACAAGGCGACAGAAATTCCCCGTCACCTCATCCCCATTTGTTAAGGCTGAGGAGAGCACAGGCACCCATGGATATTCAGAAAGGAGAAAAACTTTTTCCTCGATTAGGTCTATTTATCCTACTGGGCGTTCACCGATGGCTGGGCATTGACCAGCTGGAGGCTGGACCCCTGCATGTGATGGGACCACAATCTCTCATTTAAGGGGAAATACATTAAAAATTGTCAGGAAATGTTTAACATTGTCATCGGGAAAATATATGTGTACACAGGTTGTGTACGGCGGTGTACGGTACCGTAGCCCTCATTCAACCCAAACATAATAATTCATCCGCAATTGCCATTGCCAGAGATGACTAAATATTATGAACTAACGGTTATTGGCGTTATTACATCTATGAACACAAATGTTGACACCCACATGGTAATTTTTTAGCAACCCTAATGTGTGTCAACACCTAACTGATATTATCCCCTTTGCCTAATCTATTAATGATCAATTACGATATATTTTATATGAGAAAAACATTGTAAGTCGTAGGTGTTTGGCAATATCATTATAACGTACGGTACCGCGTACCATCTACACAGCTTTCGAATCTAAAAAGAAATTGAACGTTGTTTTGTTTGGCGTAGGCTAGTACCTATAGGCCTATATTTATGTTGTTCGTGAGTTATACTGTGTGGTGCCAACGAAAAAACGTTAATGCCGATTAAATGTTTTAAATACTGTACCCTCCAAAAGTTCAATGTACGAGAGGCAACATTTTTTTTTATTTTCAGAGTATGTGTCAATTGATGTATTGCATGGTAAAAGTTTAATAAAAAGAACACAGTATGACTGTATCAGAAAACACAAAAATGACAGGCATGCATTCAGGACAGTGGCAGATTCAAGTGGGCAGCCGGCAACGGGCCACCTTCCCCTAATTTTTGAATATAAATCAAGAGGTACAATAAACATCAATTTTCTTACCTCAGCCCAAGCCATGGTGGGGCCGAGTTGACCAGACTCTCCATCTGTAGATGTCCTTCCCTACCCTAAAAGTTTAATAGGAACACAGTATGACTGTTCAATATAGGTGCCATAAACATCAATTTTCTTACCTCAGCCCAAGTTGACTAGACTCTCCATAGAATTCCTTCCCTACCACTTCCCCTCTATTTCGAATTTGGATCTGCTGCTGCGTAATAACTCAATGCAGTTTGACTATTTAACGTCAAACAATTTGATTCTTAATTAACCTAGAGTGGAACAGAATTGCATTTTCTTCTTTTACTTTCCTAGTTATATGTATATAGAATATAGAACAAGTGTTATTACTTATGACTGTGTTTGGCAATATCATTATAACGTACCGTACCTACCACTCCCCCTCTATTTCGAATTTTGGATCTGCTGCTGCGTAATAACTCAATGCAGGTTGACTATTTAACGTCAACCAATTCGATTCTTAATTAACCTAGAGTGGAACACAATTGCATTTTCTTCTTTTACTATGTCCTAGTTATATATAGGCCTATAGAATATAGAACAAGTGTTATTACTTATGAGATTTTTTATTGTCTTTTGTGCAATGTTTTGTGTAATTTCTATCTTGTAAAAGTAAAGATGGTTTGCGTTATGATCAGAATTCCTTGATTTAATACGAAGAGATGAGCAAAACGACTTTTCTAAGGTAATCAATGCCAGTCATGCCGTCAGTAAAATTGTTGTCATAATGAAACGGGGGAAAAAACGACACACCGATTTTGCACATGAAGGGCGTGCTCGAAACATCACCCTTGCAGGTGGACGAATAAGTCCGGTGCCTTTACTGCGTCTTGGCCATAGGTTCATGTGTGTCGTTATAGCGCCCTCAACTTATTATTGACCATGAATGGAAGTAACACCCTGTTATCAAGGACTTGGACTTCAACCACCTCTCAAGCATGAGAGTACAACTATTCGAGATTACGGAAAGTTATTACAGATAAAATAATTGATAGCATCACTCTGATTGAAATTAAAATCAGTATTGACGTCATCAATGAACGTCATTCTTTTATCTTACATATTTTCTGATACTAATTTTATCATTCTATTTTATGAAGTGATGTTTGCATTGTTACATTGCTATTTTAGGATGATAAGTCAAAGAACAATGCAAACGTGGATTGATCAGCCGATGTCTTGAACTCTGGGTTAATGTTACATTGCAGTCACACATCAAACCAATGCCAGCTAAGGGACACGGTTTAACGTGTGACTGAAACGTTAAACCATGCAGCTAATTTTATAGCTCCATGGTTAAACCATGTCAGTCAGGGGACAAAATTACGGCTCTACTGAAATATCGTATTAATTTAACATATCGTATTAACTTAACATATTGCTATTTCACATTACAGTAGGTGGTTTGATATCAGGGCCCACTTAAGCTGGCCCTATCATTTTATTTTTTTTCTTCTTTATACTGGGTACAATATTCTGTTCAATAAATATCTGCTGTTCTCTCACAGGGCCCATTTATGCTTTAATAGTTTCATAATGCGACTTAGGGAGTGGAGTTGTTTTATCGTGAGAAACAGGGACGGATCGAGAATTTTTTTGACGGGAGGCACAATAGGGAGTTGACACCCACCTCAGCCCCACCATGGTTGGGGCTGAGGTGAGCAAATTTAATAGGCACCTCTAGACGCTCGGAAATGGCACTCTCATATGGTAAAAAATGTTTTTAAAGCAGTGTTCCTCACAAATTTATTGACTTCTCCATGACAAGAGCTATGCCCTAACCATCCCCTCCCCTACAGGCATATCCCCTCACGGACGTCATGAAGGTCTAATCAAGAGCCTATCTATTCTATACTGGGAGGCGCAAAGCTCTAAACTTGGAACCCACAGTCCAAGAGGGGTTCCCTAAAGCCCGGATCGACACTTGGTTCACATGCATTATATTATTAAAGATTTGGGCCAAATATTTAAGCACCATTTTCACGCATGGACAGTGGCGTAATGCTGGGAACAGCGCCAATTCCATTGTGTAATGTTGGATGTGCTCGATTTAAATCATGTCTTTAACGACGATATAAATCATATCTTTGGCGGATCCGGGAATTTGAAATAGATGGGGAACAGGGAGGGACTTTCACAGATGGAAGTCCATACCTTACTACCTCAGGCTGAAATGGTTGTGGCTGAGGTAAGAAAATTATGATTATGGGACCTAGATGGCCGGAATGGCAATCATTCACAGTTGTAGTACGGTACTAAATTCCTTAATAATGACTAAAAAACCCCGTCCTAGGTCTCCGTCTTTCGGCCTTTTTATGATCCTGATTTATGAAATTGATGGAAAAAATCGGCGTCGGAAATATAGCGTTGTGGGTAGTGGTAAAATGATCGAGCTCCTTTCGCCACTTCCTTTATTCCCCACTTTCATTCCTTTTACTCTTCTCAATTTTTTCTCCTTTTTCATTTTTCGGATTGACCGACGGGGGTCACAGGCCCCCGTGGCTCCCCGCTGGACCCGCCACTGAGAAAAAAATCTGGCTGTCACAGGAATTGAACCCAGGATCCTGGGATTGGAATGCAAGCTTTTCAATCGTTAAACTATTCAATTTTGCTCATAATTACCAATCAATGGCAAGAAGCTACAGCCTATCATGATGAAAGCCTGTTCACACTAGAACGTTACAGTGTAGCGGTATAGCAACAGTGAAGCGATTGTATGGAACACTGCGCCATAGATTCTTCGAGCGGTCCAATGGCCCCGACAGGGCACTACACCCACCGCCTCCCCACCTGTTATGGCCGAGAGGAGCTGGGCCATATTAACATAGGGACTTTTGGGACTCCAGCCAAAGGCCCACAGGCAGGGGCGCCGCCAGGAATTCCCCGACGATGAGTCCAAGCTTCCGACAAGGGGATACACCCCCCACCCCGGTCGCGGAAAAATTAAATTTGTCTTGGAAAAATTAAATTTGTCGGGAAAGTTTTGGGGTGTGTTCTGTCAGAGGTACCAACCCCCTGTCGGGTAAAGAGTTGGCGCACCACTGCAACCCATACGATCGCAATAGTATAAGACACTTTGCACATACGGTAGCACTGCTCGGACTAAAACAGTTTTTAATCCCTAAAATTTTGACAGGTTAGTACCGTAAGACATGCTTGAATTGTACTTCTGGCAATCGAGATTTGATTTTTCCCCGACGACCTTGCCTTAAATTCCCCGACAGGGGGTTCAAGTGGGGGTCAAGAGGTCCCCGACGGGGGTCGTTTTCCCCCGGACCCCCTGCTAGCGCCACCCCTGCTCACAGGCCCCAATAAGGAAAATAGCCCTCCCCCAACCCCAGGAATATTTAGGCCCACTTGCAATTACAGCCCAAGGCCCCCACAACCCTTTAATCCGGCCCTGCTGAGGAGAGCAATTTTTTTCGTTTAGGCACACATGTATATTCAGAAATGACACCGGTAATCCCTACTGTCAAATTTGTCGGAGAAAAACTATTTCCCCGATTATTTATCCTACGGAACGGCTGAGCATTGACCAGCTGGTGGCTGAACCCCTGATAGTAGTACCAATCTCTCATTTAAGGGGAAATACATTAATAATTCTCAGGAAATGTTTAACATTGTTATCTGGAAAATCAACTGCCAGAGACGACTAAATAATATTATGAATTAGCGGTTATTGGCGTGATTACATCTATGGACACAACTGTTGACACCCACATGGTAATTTTTTTAGCCACCTTAATGTGTGTCAACACCCAACAGATATTATTCCCGTTGCCTAATCTAATAATGATCAATTACGATATATTTTATGAATGAGGAAAACATTTTGTAAGTCGTAGGTGTTTGGCAGTAATTTATAAAGTACCGACCATCTACACAGCTTTCGAATCCAATAACAAATTGAACGTTGTTTTGTTTGGCGTAGTAAAATAATAGTAGTACTGCGGTATATTCATGTTGTTCGTGGGTTAGACTGTATGGTGCCCACAAAAATAAACGTTAATGCCGACTCGTAAATATTTAAAAATGCTAAAAAAAAAAAACCCAAAAAACCCAAGTTCAATGTTCGAGAGGTAACATCTGTTTCTTTTCAGAGGATTATGCAATTGTTGCATGATAAAATTTTACCTAAAAAGAATATCCTACAAAGTAGGCCAGTATCAAGAAAATGTAAAAATGATATTTGCATGTATTCATGACAATGGTGGATCAGGGGGGGGGGATGTCGGTTCGGTCCCCTCTCCCTAAATTTCTCAATATAAAAAAATGAAGAAAAATTAAAATTACACTCCATTTCCGACCATCTAGTTGGGCCTGGGTGACTAGGCTCTCCATCTTCCCCTCTATTTCGAATTCCGGATCCGCCACTGCATGATACCCATTCTTATTCGTGACAGACGAAAATAATTCAAGTTTCCCGGTCGATCAGACAGGGGCTGTGAATAACCGAATTATTTGCCCGTAAATGCGTTCGTGGACTCCGAGGGACCATGAGAAACGAGCCAAATGTTCCGGTCTCGTTCACAGCGGAAACCATGAAAACGGGAATACCGGGGTACCCATGTCGCTTCCCTCTTGGCAGGGACAATGAAGCAGGACAAGAAAAATTACCCGGTCGTGGGCTTTGCTTATGAGTAAGACCCGTACTGTTAAAACAAATCATATACTTGCAAAATCATTACTGTATAGGCCTAAATTAAGAATGATACGATACGATGTGGAAAGTATTTTCAGTGGTGTAAATGAAACCCTGGCTATATAAGGCCTCTTGGGCACTGGGCTGGGGACTGGGGCCACATAAAACAGTATTGGATCCAGGGCCTTCGCTCCGTAGTTGACCTGTTTTAAGAGCGTATTTGAATGAATTCACGTTCTACTTATTAGTGGGGTACGCCGCTCGGTCAATTTCTGTGGTCCATGGTAACAATATGCCCTGTCTCTTATACACATCTAGATGTGTATAAGAGACAGAAACCATGCAGCTAATTTTATAGCTCCATGGTTAAACCATGTCCTTTATGCTTTACCTCTATGCTTTAACGTTTGCCCTCTGACCAACATAACCTGTTAAAAGCGCACGAACACTGTATTTCGCTTAATACACTCACAAATCACACACCTCCACCGAAGCGGATCTTTTCGAAGAAATCAGAGGGTTATAAATTTACTCACCCTTAGTTCAGTTACAAACTGTCAAGCCAAACACGTAGGCTGTAGGAAAACCCGGAAATATGCGTAAAGGTGTCATAGTCTAGTGTTTTGTCACATGCCTCATGCCTTCGCAATGACATTTTAAACCCACCCGCTAGCGCTTCTTGGATTGTTGTCTTTTCCAGGAAGGTAGACATAACAAAGTTCAACACTGCAGGGTTAGTGGGGGATGGAATAAAAACAGTGACCTAGATTGATCAGATGCTTGTACTTTATATTTTTTTAAGGATCATTTGATGTGTCCAGTGGTGGCGTCGTAGTATTTCCCCCTGAAGAAGGTCCAACTTTTCACACCCATACAGTCACCTACCTCACAGTCACCCACCTCAATTTTATAACAGGGGCGGTGCTAGCGCGCGGGGGGGGGGGAGTTTCCAGGGGAAAAGACCCCCTGTCGTGGACCTCTGGACCCCCGCTTGGACCCCCAGGGAAAAATCTCGAGAGCCGAAAGTACAATTCAAGCGTGCCTTTACTAAGCTGTAAAAATTTAATATTAGGGTTAAAAACTGTTTGATGCGAGCAGTGCTCCGTATGTGCGAGGTGTTGTATGCTATTGCGATCGTATGGGTTGTAGTGGTGCGCCAGCTCTTCCCCGATAGGGGGATGGAACCTCCGGTAGTGGGTAGTACCTCCGACAGAGTGTAGAACCCCCAAAATCCTTTTTAGATAAAGAATCCCATAATTAACACAAAACATTATTATCCTTTAATTAAAAAAATCCCCGACAATTTTCTCCCACGGGGGTGCTAGGCTTCTACGACAAGGGGTCCACGAGGGTGGGGTGGACCCCTTGTAGGGGAGCTTGGACTTCTCGTCGGGGAATTCCTGGCGCCGCCCTGCTCTATACTTTTTAAAAATGTAAAGCCCTGGCAATTTTGGTTCATGGGCCTGGAAATGAGCTCGTTCTTTCGTCGCCGGCCGTTTCGTCGGCGAAGCTCGAAAATTCGACGGGGAATAATGTCTTATGCAGAGTTGTGACATAACAGTTTTCCTCTACGAAATCTTCATATTAGTACTTTAAATGTACTATGTAGGCCTACTATAAAATACTTGAAAATTTATAGATTGAGAACAAAAGTAAACACAAAAAAATGAATAGGCTGGGTTGTAGGTATGATACCGGTACTGCACAATGTATGTGGTTTTCCTTTTAACTCTACTATACCCGAAGGACAGTTGGCTTAGTTTTTCAATTGCAAAGTCACTGTACAGATCATCAATTGGGAGGCAAGAAATAGGAATATTTCTGTCTTCAGTCTAAGGATTGGATCATTGTATGCCACAGTTTTTGTTTTTTGTTTTTTGGTTTTTTTTTACTTACTAAAGGTTGTCAGGCCCGTAGCCAGGGGGGCTTTTTATGGTTCGGGCGAATCCCCCCTTTTCTAGCGAACTCCCCTGTTTTCTAGCGAACCCCCTCGAATTTTTGAATGAGTCCCACACGGAAAGAATATCTGTTTTTAACTTACCCAGCATTAAATCAACATTTAGCACCTAATTCATTATTTGGTCACCCGTTTTTAAATTGTAGCCTGCGATACAAGCCTACATTCATAGAATATCTCAGCTTCAGAAGTTCGGAGATTTAAATTGAACGCAACTCCGGCAAACCATGACTTTATAGCTCACATACGGATGGCAAACATCGATAAAAACTGGTCGGCTGAATGTTTGTAAGAAATGTACCAACCGTTAACGAAACCGGTCTCCGTCTACCTAGAGTAAATGGCGCCACCAAACGAACATAAAGTTTTGCGACTTAATCCACCAAATGCAACTAAAGTTTTGCGACTTAATGATTGTGGATTGTGTGGTTAGTAAATTCCATAGCCATACTGTCCATAGCGCACACTAAACTATTTGCTGATGGAGCATTTTTTGGGAAATTGACTCTACTTTTTTCCATCCCAAACAACATATTATTAATAAATCAACATGGTCCATCTCAGTCATCATAGCTAGTCACAAAATTAGGAAGTTGTTTTCAACAGCAGAACGGAGTGCGTCAAAATCTAAAAAATACGTACAGGCACTTTGTAATACACATTCCCTTGTTGTACAGTATGACATGTTTCATTAACATAACATACACTGAGGATCACCAACGAATTGGGTGGGTATTCAAACTTTTACGATATGGTGAACTATTTCGATTAAAATGTTAAAGTGATTAGATAAGAATAAGATGAGTCACTGTCAATAAAACAATTCGCGGAAGAGGAGAATTCAAAATATCGGTACTATTAATGTGGGACTAATCAGATGACTGACGCCGTTCTCCATCGACAATTGATTTTATGTGCATTACCGGTATTTATCTACAATTCCTATCTACAGTATATACACTAGAGAATATTTACACTCACAATTTAATAAAAAAAAAAAGGTTACCAACAACAACATCTAAATAGCTGTGGGCAAAAACAAATTATCAGCCTGCTCCTCTCTGCCTGAATAGTGATCGTAACTGAACAATAATGATGCAGCAACACGCTTGGTCAACTTGTAAAAATTTAGAGCCTTCTGCTGTCTGCCCATAAAACAGGTTTTGGAGTGTTATACAGTACAATTTCAAAACATTGTTATCGTAAAGAAACAGCTATAGTATTGAAAACAAACAACTTGAAACAAAATCGGTGTACGGATTTAAATAAATATTTACAATAGATTTTAATGGACAACTTAATGTCAAATTTTACGACCAATTTTTACATACATTTGTGAGTGACAGAGTGTAATAGACATGCAAAATCAACATTAGCGGCTATAGCTGTATAATATCTTTGAATATCATTTTAGACTGATTCATTCATATGCTTGGTCATCTTGTAATCATTTAGAATTCAACAGTTTTTAATAATAGGGTCCGTATCTCTACACTTCTAGACGTAGTATCAAATTATAGTTGCCATAGACCCAGTTTCATACACACTCGCTTAATTAAATTTCAAAGGAAACTGTTTTCCCAATTTTTCTTATTGTTAAATACTCCTATGTAATACTGTAGGCCCCTGGTATAAAATTGACAGATCAATTAGACACTCTGAAAAGATCGAAAATGCCCTTTTATAAAATAAGGCCATAGGCTAAAGTGTGTGGAGTACTGACTTTGTTAATATCGAATGGGTGAAATTGCGCACAAACTTCAAACTCTTGGCCTAACATACAATGCCAGAGGAAAGGATATCACGTTTTAGTCACCAAAAAGGATTTTCCACGGACGCACAGAGTAGGCCTTTGAATAGTATGGCCCAAAGCGAACGAGTTTCTGGTCTCGAAAATCCAGACACTTCATTAAGGCTTGTACAGTACAAAATACTGTACAGTATATAATTCATTGAAAAAGCTTTAAAATGAAGGACTTTTAAATGAAGTTTATGATATATATAATAAATATTTTGAGAATCTTGGGTTTTTTAAAAGCAATCTTTGGATTTTTTAGACCCAATCTTGAATTTTTATTTTTCCTAGTGGTCACGCTGCATTTAGAGACAGAATTATACCCCGACGACATCTAGTGTAGGCCTAGACTTAAGTACAGTAGGACGTAGGCTTAGGCTTTTGTTGTAAAAGTTAAAGTGCATGTACAGGATGCACCATAGGCCTATATTTTAAAAAAATAATACATTTTGTTAATTATTATTGGTTGGCCTGGGACCTAGACAGGCAGGCCAGCTTTGCCGTCGAAAGTCCTGGGATTCGACGATGACGTCAGTGCACATGTTTACAAACGCCATTGAGAATGAAAATAGACGCGCTGAATTTCGTTTGTTTTATGAAAGATACGGTAGTATTTATCGAACATTTATCTATATAAAAACAAGATTAATATTGTAGAAATTGTATTTCTAAAGATTCATATATAATTCATATTTCATTTGGTAGACAATAAATATTCAGTAAGATACTAAAAACGATTATTAATTCTGAAATGTGCATCAAATCTCAGCTATTATTAATCAGTATATATTAGGTTAAAATCTTAAAACAATAATTTCGAATTAGGCCTAGTAAACAAAAATTGTAATTAAAGTTTATGTTACCATGATGTCAGATGACGTATTCAATATGATGCTATATTTTGTGATCTGACTTAATTTAACGATGGCCCTGTCAGTTGTAGTAATGACAATATTTGTGCATTTTTAGCCATGTAGTAAAAATAGTAGGGGAGAGCGGGGCTAGTTGGGACACTTTTTAAATTAAGAGCCTTAATTCCATGAAACATAATTGTTTTTTGATTTTTTTTTGGTATGAGATGGATATAATATTCATTAATAAAATGGGAAAATTATATGCAAAAATATTCATTATTTCAGGAGTTATGGCTCTTTTTATTTAAAAAAATCATTGTCCCAACTTGCCCCGCAAACGGGGTAAGTTGGGACGCACATGGGGCAAGTCGGGACAGACATAATAAATAAGACGGACATGGAAATTTTAACTAAAAAATAGCATCAATCATTTATTTATCACTTGTTACATACATACAACTCTTTATGAGCTTTAAAAATTTCAGACATAAATTCTAAAATAAAAAATCAGCCCATTAAAAAGCTCTACAGTATTCAGTAAACTTAGCAGCACCATGTCAAAAAAGCACCATAATAATGCTACATATGTTCAATACTGTACACAATTTTACTGACACAATTGTATGTTTATGTCCTAAAGTACTATATTAGCAACATTCATGGCAAATATAGTTGTCTGAGCCATCTGTACACAATTCATGTGCCCACCCTAGACATCCGCCCATACAAGCCACCCATATTTCATTGCTACGACTGTCTTTGTAGCTTTCCTCGCATACCAAACATAACCATTCTTGATCATCTTCCTCTTGCTGTTTGCTAACTAGCGGATGCGACTGGTGCCTGAAGTTGATTAGCGGGAGCGACTGGTGCCTCAACTTGATTAGCGGGAGCTGCTACTTGATCGACATGTGTTTCATTTGGGTTGGCACGATCGGTCGTCTCAGAAGGAGCAAACTCATGGTCCTTGAAAATATTCCTGTCGAAAGGACAAATACCCGATACTTTGAATCCGCTGACTATGTTGTCCACAGCATTTGCCTTTGGTAAAGCTTTAGCTACCATTCCTGGCAAGTCATAAATCGTCATAGCCTGCCCAGGATGGTTCTTGCACCATGCATCTTGTGTGCTGTGTAAATGCGTCTTAAATGGTCCATACACACCCCGGTCTAATGGTTGGAGTTTGTGCGATGTGTGTGGGGTGAAAGATAGCATGATTATGCCATTTTCTTTGGCTAGGTTTATTACACTAACAGCGACATGCGAAGCATGGTTATCCAGCAGAAGTAGAACTGGATGCGTCTTTGATGGACGGACATGCTTTATAAAATGATTCATGAACACCAGGAAATCAACTTCCGTCATCCAACCTGATCGGTTGGCAGTACCAATACAACCCGGTGGTCCATCTCGAATGAAATGATCCTTGAAGTGTACGCGAGGAAATACAAATTGCGGTGGGATGGCATTTCCAATCGCATTGACTGCTTCGCATAAAGTTACCAGTGTTCCTCTTTCTGCCGTTGTGATAGCTCCAACTTGGCGCTCACCTTTCTTTGCCACTATCTTGCTAGGCTTTTGCACAGTTGTCACTGCAGTTTCATCTAAGTTCCATATGTCAACTGCCGCAAACTTGTATCTATCAAGCACACTTGACAACTTGTCAAAAAACATTGTGACATTATGCCGGTTGAATGCGATTGCCCTTCCAAGACTGGTTGCTTCCGGCTGCCGAATACTTATGTCTTCATTCCTCTTCATAAATCCAGTGAACCAATCTTTCCCAGCCTTTTCCCTTTCAATCCATGAACTAGGCCTTGTAATGTTGTATGTAATAGTGCATTCATATGCCAACTTCCTAATTTCATGAGGTGTCAAACCAAAGAATACAGATGCAGCACGCTTAATGTAGCTGACCAGCTCCCTTTCTTGCTGGTCAGTGAATACTTGACGCATCTTTGTGTAACCAACATGATGCTTTTCAACCACGGCAGAGACATCTTCAATTCTGTCCATTTGCTTATCTGAAAATATAATTATCGAGAATTTAATAACATAAACAATTCTGACATTAAGTTAAATAACAAAAATAACAAATCAAATACAAATTTTTAGAACTGCTCAATTTAGTATGCACATGTTACCTTATTATTTTTTTTAAATTAATTACAAACATGATTTCTCCACATTAACAGCACCGCCATCTCAACAGTCATCCATGAATAAATAGAGTTAGAGTGGTGGATTTGCGTGATTCATTTGTTGTACAAAATAACTTACCAGATTTTAATTTTTTTACATGTCTGGCTAAGGTGGATTTAGAAACACCAAGATCAGCTGCAACATCACGCACACTCCTTTGTTCAGTCAATACAATGTAAACAGCCCGTTTGATGAGGTCTGCATCTTCCCCACGATTAGTTTTCCGAATATAAGTTCTCATCTGCAAAATGCAGTTTAAATTAATAAATAAACAATTAAATAAATAAATATTAATGTTTTCATTATGCCTAAACACTAATACTAACTAAAATGAACATATTTCTGTCAACAAAGTATGTATAAAATAACTGTATTCACTTACAATTTTAATAATAAATATTTTAAATTAATAATTACAGGTCTAGGCTGAGTGGAGGTTGGACTAGCCTATGGCCTAGGGAAGCCTTTAACTGTCACTTATTAATAAAATCATTCATGTAAATTGATAATATTTATACTTCACAACACTATTTATGGAATAATACAATTCAGATAAGACATAAAGTGTATGTGGGGCATGTTGGGACACTTCGTCCCAACATGCCCCAATCACTCATTCACAGAACAAAGCCTAGCCCTCCGTGAAAGCAGTGATTTCATCACACGAGGCCTAGTACAAAACATAGCTTAAATAACTATATTTATTAGGGGTAAGTAAGGATGAATTTGATCATAATGATCTGGATAAAAATACAAATATTAATATCACGTAAAAAAATACTTACAGTCAAAATTAAGGCGTAAATCGTGCTAAATAGGCAAGAAATCCTTGTATCACGTTGTAACTTCGCATAAAGGTGCTAACAGTGAGTGATTGCCAGAAAGTTACGGAAATTTTCCCAATTTATTTTTAATGACGCCGTAGGAGTCACTGTCCTAACTTGCCCCTGTCCCAACTAGCCCCGCTCTCCCCTACGTCACTGTGTAACTAACTGCGACCTTCTTGGATGTTATTAAATGTTAGTATATTATCTACAACAACAACAGCTAGTACCTCCTGTTATAAAGTGTAGATAGGTACAGTTATACCAAAGGTTAGAGAGAAAGAGGATAAACTATATAGGCCTAACTACAGGCTGAGGTCTTACCTAGGCCCCCTTAAACTAGGCCTTTGGTCATAGGCTGACACAACAGTCACGCTTCACATACTGACATGGACTGAAATTTCTGGGGGAAAATGGGACAAAATTGAAGCATGAAATGAAAAATAGAGCGCATAAGAGAAATATTAAATAAATAATATAACATTCCGGCGTTATTGAACTTGTCCAAACTATCATTGTGTAATTAATGTTAAATAATAATAATAATAATAATAATAATAATAATAATAATAATAATAATAATAATAATAATAATAATAATGTCAGCATCATATTACCTTTGGCCTAAGCCTTGTAATGAAGAACCTACAGATAATGTACTATTTACTAGGCCTATAAATAATAATCGCCCAAGGGGAATATCTTTTGTGTTATTTCCCCTTAACGTCGTTTTTTTTAATTGTTCTCTAATTCCTCCATTGTCTAAGTTCCCCTTAAGGTAAGGTAATAATAATAATAATTAATAATAATAATAATAATCATTTCAGCATTAATTACCTTGGCCTAAGGCTTGTAATGAAGAACCTACAGATAATATTTACTAGGCCTATAATAACTAGCCCAAGGAGAATATCTTTTATGTTATTTCCCCTTTGTCTAAGTTCCCCTTAACGTACAGGTAATAATAATAATAATAATTATTATTATTATTTTTGGGCATTACATGTAATTAACTTGGTCTAGCCTTGTAATCAAGAACCTGCGGATTACTATGCCTAATATTAATAACTAGCTCATTTTTACATTCATTTGGTGCTCTGCCATTTTGGCAGGTCTTATGACATCCAGTATTTTAGAGCTGCCTATTCTCAGCTCTTCTCTTAATTTGAAAATAACTGTCATTCTGTTTCATTTGATCAGTGATGAAGAAAAACGCGCTTTTCCTTACTCTTTGTGTTTTTCCCAGAAAGCGTTTTTAGTAGGCCTACTTGTAGGGCTAGGTAATTATGCAAAACCCAGGCCTAACTAAAAAAATTAAAATTGTCATAGTATGTAACTCAAGTTAAAATAACACTTTTCATTACTCGTGCAGCTTAATCAAATATTATATGTCATTTTAAACGACCCACTGGTATTAACATGGTAACATCGATGTATTTTGCTGCGAAGCAGTCAATTCATATTCTTGACAGCAATTTGACCTCTGAAAGGTCATTGTTTGTCAAAAATTAATCGCCTGAGACAGCTGAAAATCGATTACTTTAGGCGACGTTTGTAGGCTAACCTACTCATACCAACGTCGGCATGTCGCGACGCTGGAGTACTATTCAGCGTTTTTACTATATTTCTAGGTTTCCTATTTCTACGTTTAATCGGCTCATGTCTCAGCCACAATATTTTGAGGACAATATTATTTACGAACCCAGTTAAACTTATTTAATAGCCTATTTCAACGTGCTAATTATTACATTTAGGCGACGCTTGTTGTTTAGACTGGCATAGTGTTTGCGGAAATAAATACCATTTTATACACATGCGCAGATCGATTCGCCAGCAGCGAGTCATCGCCAGCAGCAGTGAGCCATCGCCAGCAGAGAGATGTCACTGCAGCAAAACACTATTGTACCAACGCTGTTCTAATAATATAGACAATGGGTCGTGCTCATATTATTTGTTATATTTTTATTATTCATTATTTTCACTTGACTCGCATAAATAATTTTGTTCGAAGAAAATTTTATGCAGTTGTACTTCGCAGCACTTCACTTGCAATTTGCAATTTCTAGTTTTTAAAATTAGACAGCGACGTTCTCTCAGAAGTTGTTCTGTAGACCTTTATCTGTTGATGACCTTTTGACCTCCTGAATTCTGCAATGAGATTTTCGGGTCGATTCAGCCGAGACGGCCCGAGTGGAGTTTTATGTAAATGTTTCGTACGGAAAAAAAATCGCTACCCGTACTAATAATGTATTGGTTAAATAAAACAACACAAAAACAACATATAACAACAATAAAATTTAACAGGCATAGAGTGGGTATTTTTTCTTACACATAGAAAATCATAAAATTCAAAGTTTGTTTGTTTGTTTTTTTTTTTTTAATAATTTTAAACATAATAATCTTTAAAATAATGTAGGCCTATAGATCATTAATATTGACCAAGTTTTTCCAGAGTTAAAACTATTTAAGTATGTAACATTCACTCAGTGGAATTTGAATTACTGAGTAATCGGAAGTTGATGATAAGCAATTATTCAAGCAGAAATGTTTTGTGTGTTGATAAAGTATGCAGATAAGATATGACATTGATTTATTCACACCTCTTAATTACAGACATTTTTACAAATTATGTAAATTTCAAAATGGTTTAATGATATTATCACATCTTAAAACCACATTTAATGTCATATTGATTTTAAATTATTCTGACTTCATCTTTCATTCACTCTCACTATAATACAACGTTTCTAAAACAATGTTCTCTCAAATTATTTTAATAATAATCATTCAGTGAAGTATTTTTGGTTATTATCACGTTTAACACGTATGGTATATCCGTGAAGCTTTAATAAAATAATGGGTTTAGGGTTAACCGGGGAAGGGGTGGTGTAAAGAATTGTACATCATTATTTGCAGAAAGTTGATGTATTAAATCTCTAGGCCTATACTAGCATAAGTGGTGATTTTATTTCAGGATACTCAAGTCTCTGTTACTACTGTAATTAAGTGAAAACTCAATCTGGTCACAACTTAATATTGTAGTTGAAATCATTAATGTTTGTTTAAAGACGTAGCAGTGAAGGAACAAAAAATTACCTGACATTCTTAGTGCTTTAATAAAATAATCGGTTTACGGTTAACCAGGGGGGAGGGGGTGTAAAGAATTGTATCATTATTTGGAGAAAGCTAATGTAATCAAAAGGCCTATACTAACAACATAAATGGTGACTTTATTTCAGGATACTCAAGTCTCGGTAACTACTGTAAGTGAAAACTCAATCCAGTCAACTCAATCAATGTAGTAGGAAAGCATTAATGTTTGTTTAAAGACGTATTACCTGACTTACTAAAGGTAAATACAGTATAATGTTTTGTTGACGTTTTATTTTTACTGTCCTGTACTGTTAATTATTAAGAACATGCTATAGATGATGCTGTAGTTAACATTATAGAGTTTAATCAAATTTAATATGTATATATTTGGCCTATATAGGCCTTAAGGGATATTAAAATTTTAATGTAGGCTAAGCTGTTTTAAAAACTAAAAAAAAAAACAGTTTTCATTGATTAAAAAAGAAGTAACTGCTGCTAGTCTGTCATTAGCTACATATATGTATATTACTCCTATTTCAATACAATAATAAAGGAATGTAATACATTTAATATCGGTTTCTATAATATGCACTCTATATACTGTATAATTTTACCATTATTATTCTTTTTAAAGATTTTGTTTTGTTATATCATTCAGCAAGATTGAAACTCCGAAAAATGTTAGTACAAGTCACAGTGATTCAATATTTCAAACTAGATTTGTTCAACGGCATAATTCATGCTAATTTAGCTTGGTACCATCGGACAAGAAAAGGTATGGTTATTGACAGTTGCTGTTGCAATAACACAAAGAATGCTGGTTTATGCACACCTGTAACACAAATGGTTCTTGAATATTGTTTTATAAACTCTTGTTAAAGGACTACATTAGCAAAGCAAAGAACTGTAGAATAGCCTTGAATTTGTGGTACAGTATGTTTAGCAGTAAGACATTAGCAAAACGATAATATATGAAGGGGTATGCTAGTAAATGAGACCTTAGGGAAGTAATGTCCCTACCGTATGATGTTTGTTGGTGTTTTAAATTAAAGAAATTACGGTTTGTATATGAACTCATAGTGTATTTTGTAAGTCTGCAGAAGTTGATTAAAGCCATTGTTACCAATTGGAACTGGGACCATTGCAAACCAATTGGAATTGGGGCCAGTTAAAGTTGAATACAAGTTGAATTGTCCAAAAACACGCAACACCCACATTTTTTTATTTTTATAGAATACACAGATTTTCTGTATAATATCGTTCAATTTCTATACACTTTCTATACAATTGTATAGAATTTCTATATTCATATTTAATTTTTTTAAAGGTTTTTTCTATAAAATGTTTATAGACTTATAAATGGTTTTGATAAAATTGTTTATACATTTTCTATAGTTTTTTAAGGTTTTTTTATATAAAATTTTCATAGACTTTCTATAGATTTTTAATAGAATTTTCATAGCTTTTTATATAATTTGTATAGATTTTCAAGTCTTTTAATATATTTTTTATAGAATTTTTATAATTTTTTTATTTTTTTTTATATATAATAATAGATTTTAAATAGAATTTTTATAGTGGGCTTCTATAGTTAATTCTATAGAATTTTCTATAGATTTTCTAAACAATTATGCTATAGACATTCTATAGTTTTTTTTTTTGATAGAATGCTATAGAATTTTTTAGTATGGGTTCAATGAGCTCAAAATGTATTGATTAGCCTGCATAACATAAATGTATTACTACTGGCATTATAAAACGTGCATCACGTCAATATATCTTTTCAGAAGGTAAAGCACTTTTGGCGATGTAATACATGGTTGTTGTCTACTAGCTTATTACCCGTATTAATAATGTATTTGTTAAATAAAACCACGCAAAAACAACATATAACAACAATTAAATTTAACAGGCATAGAGTGGGTATTTTTTCTTACACATAGAAAATCATAAAATTCAAAGTTCAAGTTCAAGTTGTTTTTTTTTTGTTTTTTTTTTAAATAATTTTAAACATAATAATCTTTAAAATAATATAGGCCTATATAAAAACTATTTAAGAATGTAACATTCACTCAGTGGAATTTGAATTACTGAGTAATCGGAAGTTGATGATAAGCAATTATTCAAGCAGAAATGTTTTGTGTGTTGATAAAGTATGCAGATAAGATATGAAATTGATTTATTCACACCTCTTAATTACAGATATTTTTACAAATTATTTAAATTTCAAAATGTTTTAATGATATTATCACATCTTAAAACCACATTTAATGTCATATTGATTTTAAATTATTCTGACTTCATCTTCCATTCACTCTCACTATAATACAACGTTTCTAAAACAATATTCTCTCAAAATATTTTAATAATAATCATTCAGTGAAGTATTTTTGGTTATTATCACGTTTAACACGTATGGTATATCCGTGATGCTTTAATAAAATAATGGGTTTAGGGTTAACCGGGGAGGGGGTGGTGTAAAGAATTGTACATCATTATTTGCAGAAAGTTGATGTATTAAATCTCTAGGCCTATACTAGCATAAGTGGTGATTTTATTTTAGGATACTCAAGTCTCTGTTACTACTGTAATTAAGTGAAAACCGGTCACAACTTAATATTGTAGTTAAAATCATTAGTGTTTGTTTAAAGACGTAGCAGTGAAGGAACAGAAAATTACCTGACATTCTTAGTGCTTTAATAAAATAATCGGTTTACGGTTAACCGGGGGGAAGGGGTGTAAAGAATTGTATCATTATTTGGAGAAAGCTAATGTAATCAAAAGGCCTATACTAACAACATAAATGGTGACTCTATTTCAGGATACTCAAGTCTCGGTAACTACTGTAAGTGAAAACTCAATCCAGTCAACTCAATCAATGTAGTAGGAAAGCATTAATGTTTGTTTAAAGACGTATCTGTGAAGGAACAGAAAATTACCTGACTTGCTAAAGGTGAATACAGTATAATGTTTTGTTGACGTTTTATTTTTACTGTCCTGTACTGTTAATTATTAAGAACATGCTATAGATGATGCTGTAGTTAACATTATAGAGTTTAATCAAATTTAATATGTATATATTAGGCCTATATAGGCTTTAAGGGATATTGAAATTTTAATGTAGGCTAAGCTGTTTTAAAAACTAAAAAAAAAAAACAGTTTTCATTGATTAAAAAAGAAGTAACTGCTAGTCTGTCATTAGCTACATATATGTATATTACTCCTATTTCAATACGATAATAAAGGGATGTAATACATTTCATAGCGGTTTCTATAATATGCGCTCTATATACTGTATAATTTGGTGATCCACTAACACTAGCGGATCACCTCTTGTTATTATCAGGATCATCATCATCTTCATCTTCTTTTTTGGTGATCCGCTACACTAGCGGATCACCTATTGTTATTGTACGAGATCTTTTTTTTTTATTCTACATTCTGACAAATAACTGTTCGCACGATATCTCAAATTTGCCGAGAGCTACGCACAAAACGACAACAACAAAACATTTGGCTTGGCCTGGAATAGTGACAATAACTTTGCAAGGTTACCAGAAACGTGTGACGTCATCTACGCGCATTTTTGTGTTTTTTACGCAATTGATTATATCAGCCTAACCAATTGACATTTCGAAATCGTATTGCGTGAGCATTAACTTCGAGTGAAGGTTAATCGTAATGTACACTCATTTTGCGCGTGCGCTTCATAACGCATGCGTCAAAATTTTAAAATGGTCGAAATCAATTTTTGACTTAATTAGAGCACGTTTTAAGCCATTTTGAGCATTTCAACATTTTTAAAATTTTCGGCACCGCGTGCGCATTTTTACACGCGCGTCACGTACATAAGTTAAAAATATTGTTTTTTTTTTAAATGTTTTAGGTCCCTGACACTGTATTCACAAATTTCCAATCTTTTTTGGTCATTTAGGGTCAATAGCAATGCCGTACGCGCGCATAGAACATAAAAGCACATGTGCGCGTTTTTTTCGACATATAGCAAAAATAGGCCATAAACATGCCTATTTTCAATCAATTATAGCTCCTTAGAATGAAAGGTGACCCCCAATTTTTATTACATATTCTGAAAGCACATGAGTTGTACATATGATTTTATAGGTCATAATGGCTGATCGGACATTATCACGTCATCATATTGCCATCTGAATTCAACAAACTGAATATTATCGATGTCGTCATTTAAAAAAAAAATTTGAGCGTATCTCGCTTATTCTTGGTCGATTTTCTTCCAACTTTGAGTATGTTATAGCTAAGTCAATTCTCTTACGTACACGTACACTTTTTTACATTTCGATGACATCATCATGGTCAAAATATAGGGTTTTGCTTACCCCCTTATCTTTCTTTCGTCAAACCATTGATGACCCCATAATTACCATAATCATTCGTGATTTCTGAATCAT
This sequence comes from Anneissia japonica, assembly GCF_011630105.1. NCBI lineage: Eukaryota > Metazoa > Echinodermata > Crinoidea > Comatulida > Comatulidae > Anneissia > Anneissia japonica. The sequence goes on from NW_022719802.1 coordinate 2,288,203, forward strand.
ATTTAGTGGGCAAAAACTTCAGGTCATGGTTAAATGTTATGTACATTATATTTTTGTGCGCGCGTAATAACGCGAGCGTTCGCGTGCGCCAAATTGAAAATATGCTTTATATCAGGTCTTTTTTTAATCAGTTATAGCTCCTTAGGATGAAACGTAACACCCAATTTTTATTACATATTCTGAAAGCACATGAGCTGTAGATATGATTTTATATATCATAATAGCTGATCGGACATTGTGACGTCATCATATTGCCATCTGAATTAAAAAATAAGAAAAAAATTATATTTCTTTTCTTTAAACGTTGATGACGTCAAATCATCTTAACCATTCGTCATTTCTGAATAATATTAAATGGGCTTATACTTCAGATCAAGTTTGAATGTCAAGTATCTTACTTTTTTGTTTGCGCGTCTTAACGTGCGCGTACGCGTGCGTCAAATATTACATATGCTAATAATTATGCCTATTTATAATCAAATATAGCTCCTTAGGATGAAAGGTGACCCCCAATTTTTATTACATATTCTAAAAGCACATGAGTTGTAGATATGATTTTATATATCATAATAACTGATCGGACATTGTGACGTCACCATATTGCCATCCTGAAGTAAAAAAAAACTGAATTTTTATTCGATAAATTCTATGAATGATCATTACTCCTTCACCAATAGGCGTTTGTCAATGAAAGTTGATACATATACATCTCATAGCAAAAGACAACAGTGTCATTAAGATGCGCACGTGCGTCATGACGTGCGTGTACGCTTGAGTAAATCTTTTAAAATGCTCAAAATTCTTTTTTAACAAACTAAATTATTGTTTTATTCCATTATCAGCATTTAATTATTGTTCATTCCGCCGCGCGCACAGTTCCTCGTGGGTCAAAGTGCGGCGGATCACCTAACTCGTCCTCAGTGACGAGTTCAAATCTAGTTTTATTCTTCTATCGTTCTCCCCTTTTCTGTTCGCACGATATCTGAAAAACTGCCACGAGTTACGCACAATCGCTGTCAGCGAACATTTGGCTTGGTCTGGAATAGTCATGGTAAGCTTTTCAACGCGCTCAGTCATGCGTGACGTCATTTACGCGCAATTTTGCGTTTTTACATTATCGATAATATCAGCGTAACCAATTGCCATTTCCAAATCGTATTAAGTGAGCATTAACTTCGGGTTATTGTTGAATGTACTGTACCCTAATTTGACGCGTGCGCTTCACTACGCGCGCGTACGCGTGCGTTCAAAATCACGTTTTGTCTAAATTAGAGCACGTTTTAGGCCATTTTGAGAATTTCAAATTTTTTTGAAATTTTCCATTACGCGCGCGCATTTTTACGTGCCTGACATTGTTTTCACAAATTTCCATTCTTTTCGGTCATCTTTTGGCCAATAGCAATACCGTATGTGCGCATCAAACAGGTATCTTTGCGCGTATTTGTGCAGCTATACAGTGAAATTATGCTAAAATCAGACCTATTTTTAATCAGTTATAGCTCCTTAGGTTGAAAGGTGACCCCCAAATTTTATTACATATTCTGAAAGCACATAAGTTGTAAATATGATTTTATAGATCATAATGGCTGATCAAAAATTGTGACGTCATCATATTGTCATCTGAATTCAAAGAAAGTGAATTATAGCTATGAGGTTATTTTTGAAAATACGTATATGAGCGTATCTCGCTTATCCTTGATCGATCGTCTTCCAACTTTGAGTATGTTATAGCTGAGACAATTGTCTTTCATACATTTGACATCTTTTTACATTTTTTTTCTTCTGACCCCCTCATTTCTCTTTCTTCAAAACGTTGATGAGCCCATATAATCTTAACCATTCGTTATTTCAAAATAATATTAGGTGAGCATAATCTTCTGGTCAAGGTTGAATGCCAGGTACCTTAATTTTCCGTTCGCGCAAAATTAACGTGCGCGTACGCGTGCGTCAACGTTTATATATGCATAAAACCATGAATATTTTTAATCAGTTATAGCTCAATAGGATGAAAGGTGATCCCCAATTTTTATTACATATTCTGAAAGCACATGAGTTGTAGATACGATTTTATAGATCATATTGGCTGATCGGACATTGTGGCGTCATCATATTGCCTTTTGAAATGAGAAAAAGTTGAATTTTTATTTATGAAGTTATTACTTTTCATACTCGTTTGAACGTACTCGCTTATCTTGATTGATTGTCTCCCACCTGTGAGTATGTTATAGCTAAATCAATTCTCTTTCGGACGTGTCCCTTTATTGTTTATTTTGATGACGTCATTATGGTCAAAAAGAATGCTTTTTTGGAGCCTTCTCATCTTTCTTTCTTAAAAGTTGTAAACACATTGAAAATAAAGGCCGGCAGACTATATTTCGACACTATCAGACCGATAGTTCGTATACTGTACAGGCAAAATTCGTGTGGCATTACCAACCAACAGGGGGTTTTAAATTAAACTTGACAAGTTTAAATTCATGTGCCATTACCGTCGTCAGGCACGTCGTATAAGTTATTCGCACTTGTGCGTTAAAATTTTAAAATTGTTAATATCACTTTTCAGATAATTTAAAGCACGTTTCAGGTCATTTTGAATATTCCAAAACTTTCCAAAATTTACGCGCCGTACGCTCATTTCCACGCCCACAGCACGTACTGAAGCTAAAAATTACGTTTCGGTTACATATGTTGGGTTTGTGACACTGTATTAATACTACCGTGCGCACGGACGTTAAGACGTATGTGTACACGTTCGTAAGTCCTTAAAATGCTCAAAATTACTCTTTTCCTTTAAAATTCCTTTTAAAATGCTCAAAATTACTCTTTAAATAGAGCATGTTTTAGCATATAATACTTTTCAATCAGAACCGCGTGTGCTTCGTGAGGGTCAAAGTACGGCGGATCACCAAATATCTTTCAGCAAGATTGAAACTCCGAAAAATGTTAGTAAAAGTCACAGTGATTCAATATTTCAAACTAGATTTGTTCAACGGCATAATTCATATTAATTTAGCTTGGTACCATCGGACAAGAAAAGGCATGGTTATTGACAGTTGCTGTTGCAATATCACAAAGAATGCTGGTTTATGCACACCTGTAACACAAATGGTTCTTGAATATTGTTTTATATAATAAAATATAATAGCAGTAAGACATTAGCAAAACGATAATATATGAAGGGGTATGCTAGTAAATGAGACCCTAGGGAAGTAATGTCCCTACCGTATGATGTTTGTTGGTGTTTTAAATTAAATAAATTACGGTTTGTATATGAACTCATAGTGTATTTTTTAAGTCTGCAGAAGTTGATTAAAGCCATTGTTACCAATTGGAATTGGGACCAGTGAAAACCAATTGGAATTGGGGCCAGTTAAAGTTGAAGACTAGTTGAATTGTCCAAAAAACACGCAACACCCACATTTTTATTTTAAATAGAATACACAGATTTTCTATATAAAATCGTTCAATTTATATACACTTTCTCTACAATTGTATAGAATTTCTATTCGCATATTTAATGTTTTTTATAGTTTTTTCTATAAAATGTTTAAAGATTTATAAGTGGTTTTGATAAAATTGTTTATAGATTTTCTATAGTTTTATTTTTAGGTTTTTTGATATAAAATTTTCATAGACTTTCTATAGATTTTTAATAGAATTTTCATAGTTTTTTATATAATTTTTATAGATTTTTATGTGTATGTTGTAAGTCTGCAAAAGTTGATTAAAGTCATTGTTACCAATTGGAACTGGGACCATTGCAAACCAATTGGAATTGGGGCCAGTTAAAGTTGAATACAAGTTGAATTGTCCAAAAACACGCAACACCCACATTTTTTTTTATAGAATACACAGATTTTCTGTATAATATCGTTCAATTTATATACACTTTCTATACAATTGTATAGAATTTCTATATTCATATTTAATTTTTTTATAGGTTTTTTCTATAAAATGTTTATAGACTTATAAATGGTTTTGATAAAATTGTTTATACATTTTCTATAGTTTTTTAAGGTTTTTTATATAAAATTTTCATAGACTTTCAATAGATTTTTTAAGAATTTTCATAGTTTTTTTATATAATTTGTATAGATTTTCAAGTCTTAATATATTTTTTATAGAGTTTTTATAAATTTTTTATTTTTTTTTATATATAATAATAGATTTTAAATAGAATTTTTATAGGGGGCTTCTATAGTTAATTCTATAGAATTTTCTATAGATTTTCTAAACAATTATGCTATAGATATTCTATAGTTTTTTGGTTTTTTTTTTATAGAATTCTATATTATTTTTTAGTATGGGTTCAATGAGCTCAAAATGTATTGATTAGTTTGCATAACATAAATGTATGACTACTGGCATTATAAAACGTGCATCACGTCAATATATCTTTTCAGAAGGTAAAGCGCTTTTGGCGATGTAAGACATGGTTGTTGTCTACTAGCTTATTACCCGTATTAATAAAGTATGTGTTAAATAAAACCACGCAAAAACAACATATAACAACAATAAAATTTAACAGGCATAGAGTGTGTATTTTTTCTTACACATAGGAAATCATAAAATTCAAGGTTTGGATTTTTTTTTTTTTTTTTTAATAATTTTGAACATAAAGACTGTCACTGTCACTGAAGACGAGTTTGGTGATCTGCCGTACTTTGACCCTCATAAAGCGCGCGCGGTGCTGATTGAAAAGTTTCATAATATGCTACAATATGCTGTAACTAGTTATTTAAAAAAAAATAATTTCAGCATTTTAAAAGATTTATGCATGCGTACACGTAAGTCTTGACGCCCGTGAGCACGGTAATGGCACAAAGAGTGACTCCTGATATGAATACAGTGTCAGGAACACAAAATATGTAACAAAACGTGATTTCCATTTTCAGTACGTTCTGTGTACTTGGAATTGAACGTATGGCGCCTAAATATGGAAAGTTTTGGAATGCTGAAAATGACCCGAAACGTTTAAACTATCTGAATAGTGATATTGAGAATTTTTAAATTTTAACATACGCTCACGTCACGATGTGTGCGTGTACAGTAATGGCACACGAAATTAAATATTGTCGTGTTTATAAACCGTTTGTCACACGAATTTTCCCTTCATATAACCTATACTGTATATATAAGTCTGATAGCGTCGAAATACAGTCTTCCGCCCTCTTGTGTTCTATTTTTTACATCTTTTAAGAATGAAAGATAAGAATGCTCAAAAAATTCATTCTTTTTGACCATGCTGACGTGATCAAAATGATCTTTTTTTTCTTTCTCCCATTTTTTGTTCGCACGATACCTCAAAATCGCTACGAGGTACGCACAAGATCGCTTTATCGATCATTTTGACTTCGCCTGGAATAGACATGGTAAGGTTTTCAGGGTGACCAGTCATGCATGACGTCAGCTACGCGCAATTTTGTGTTTTTACATTATCGATCATATCAGCCTAACCATTTGCTATTTTGAAATTGTATTAAGTGAGCATTAACTTAAGGTCAATGTTAAATGTACTGTAATATAATTTTACGCGTGTGCTTCGTAACGCGTGCGTCAAAATTTTAAAATGCTCGAAATCATTTTTTGAATAATTTAGAGCACATTACACGCCATTTTGAGCATTTCATTTTTTTTTTAAATTTACCACTACGCGTGCGCATTTCAACGCGCGCAGCACGTACGGAAGCTAGAAAATAAGTTTTTTGTCACATTTTGGGTTCCTGACATTGTTTTTAGATGTTTCCGATCTTTTCAATCACCTTATGGCCAATAACAATGCCGTATGCACGCATCAAACATAGTGAACTTTGTGCGCGTTGTGCCGATATACAGTGAAATTTTGCTAAAATCAGGCCTGATTTTAAACAGTTACAGCTCTTTAGGATGAAAGGTGACCCCCAATTTTTATTACATATTCTGAAAGCACATGAGTTGTAAATATGATTTTCTAGCTGATAATGGCCGATTGGACATTGTTACGTCATCGTATTGCCATCTGAATTCAACAAACTGAATTTTATCCATGACGTCATTTTCAAAAATGCGCATTTGTGCGTATCTTGCTTATTATTGGTCGATCGTCTTCCAACTTTGAGTATGTTATAGCTGAGGCAATTCTCTTTCGTTATGTAACTTTTTTACATTTCAATGACGTCATGGTCAAAATAAGGTTTTTGATGACCCCCTTATCTTTCTTTCCTCAAACATTTAATGACCCTATAATCACCTTAACCAGTCGTGATTTCTGAATGATATTTAGTAGGCATAAACTTCAGGTCATAGTTAAATGTACCTTAATTTTCTATGCGCGCGTTATTACGCGCGCATACACGTGCTTCAAAATTAAAATGTGCTTATTATCATGCCTTTTTAAAATCAGTTATAGCTCCTTAGGATGAAAGCTGACCCCTAATTTTTATTACATATTCTAAAAGCACACGAGTTGTAGATATGATTTTATATATCATAATAGCTGATCGGACATTGTGACGTCACCATATTGCCATCTGAATTATAAAAAACTGAATTTTTATATATGATAAATACTATGAATGATCATTACTCTTTCACCAACAGGCGTTTGTCAATGAAAGTTGATACATATATATCTCCTATCAGGAGACAACAGTGACATTAAGATGCGCATGTGCGTTATGACGTGCGCGTACGCATGAGTAAATCTTTTAAAAAATGCACCAAATTCTTTTTTAACAAACTAAATTAGCGTATTTTGCTGTTATCAGTATTTAAATATTGTTCAATCTGCACCGCGCACACTTTTTTGTGGGTCAAAGTGCGGCGGATCACCTAACTCGTCCTCAGTGACGAGTTCAAATCTAGATTTTATTCTACCTTTCCTTTCATTTCTGTTCGCAAGATATCTCAAAAAATGACACGAGTTACGAACAATCGCTGTCAACGAACATTTGGCTTGGTCTGGAATAGTCTTGGTAAGCTTTTCAACGCGCTCAGTCATGCGTGCCGTCATCTACGCGCAATTTTGCGTTTTTACATTATCGATCATATCAGCCTAACCAATTGCCATTTTGAAATCGTATTAAATAAGTATTAACTTCGGGTTAATGTTGAATGTACTGTACCTTAATATTACGCGTGCGCTTCAAATTTTTAAAACGCTTAAAATCACTTTTAAATTAGAGTATTAGACTAAATTAGACTAAATTAGAGCACGTTTCAGACCATTTTGAGCATTTCGAAATTTTTGAAATTTTCCACTACGCGCGCGCATTTTTACTCGCGCAGCACGTACGAAGGCTAGACATTATGTTTTTTCACATATTTTGGGTTCTTAACATTGTTTTCACAAATTTCCATTTTTTTTTTGGTCATCTTATGGCTAATAGCAATGCCGTACGTGCGCATCAAATATAGGTATCTTTGCGCGGATTTGTGCCGATATACAGTGAAAATATGCTAAAATCAGGCCTATTTTTAATCAGTTATAGCTCCTTAGGATGAAAGGTGACCCCCAATTTTTATTACATATTCTAAAAGCACATAAGTTGTAAATATGATTTTATAGATCATAATGGCTGATCGGACATTGTGACGTCATCATATTGGCATCTGAATTCAAAGAAAGTGAATTATAGCTATGACGTCATTTTTGAAAAAACGCATTTGAGCGTATCTCGCTTGTCCTCGATCGTCTTCCAACTTATATACTTAGTATGTTATAGCTGAGACAATTCTCTTTCAGAATTGTGTATAGAAGATGTGCATGTTTTTTGTACGCAAGCTTGTCTTTGAGTCGGGTTAACTCACTATAATCTAAAAAAATAATCTGCTATCAAAAAACTCCAAATATTAAGTTAGTTCTGGCTATATCTGCAAAAGCCTGGGAAGATTTTGAAATTTAGTAGACTCAAAATCGAGGTGGTTCGAGGCTTTACTTTACAGAATATGGCACTATTACGGTGGCTACTTGCCACCTAACTTTCCCCACTGATTTTTTTTTTTCCTGGAGAGTTATTTGCGGCCCAGGCTATTCCCCGCCCCTTCCCCCTCCATTTTTTCGATGCATTGTTCCTCCTGGTTTTCCTATTGATTTTTTTCCATCAGGTTATTTTCATTATACTTTATAAGAGAGAACATATTTTTTTTTTTTTTTGTGTTTTCTCTATATCAATTAATTATTGTCTAGTCATTGTAAGGTTACACTAAAAAGGTATGCCGACGATACAAAAGCGTTATTTAATCAATTGACTGATTGACTATTGATGCATTCGCAATACCGTATTGATAAAGCCTAAATACACATTGTAGAAACGTTTTGAAAGTTTAAATCCGGTTTTACATAAGAAATACAGGAAAGAAAACAGGATATCTTTATAACATGCTTCCTCTTTTGGAATTTCGATATCACACCTTTTTTCTACTTGTTCTATATACCCATATTTCATCCACAAAAAACACTATTATTTCTGTACTTTTACAGTACTTCTGAGGTCTTCTACGATATGCCTACTACTGAAAGGTCCACTGATTAATCACAGATAAGAAAGTATAATACATACTCCAAGTATTGAAATACATGCCATCGTGTTGGGATTCAATATTTCGACATTAATTATGTCATCATACGCCTACTTTTATTTCAAATTGTGTGTTACGGTTGATGGTAGCAAATACGCCTTTATCATTAAATATATTTCATTTGATTAATGTTATTTAATTTGTTTATAAGAAAATTAGGAAAATCTATGTTTTATAGAGTATGCGTATTATATATATAGGCTTAGCCGAACTAGCATTCAATTAAATACATTAGAAACACTGTTTTGGCTCGACGTCGTAATAATTATGTACGAAAGTGTATTCTTCAGGCCTATCAGTTCATCGATCTATGGAAGAAAGAATCCAACTACTCAATAATGTTGGAATATAGAATACATGTCAAGTTGGAGATAGCTAGAGGCATGAGATTTAACAGGAAATAACTCAACTGACGTGAGTCGAGGGCCCGTCCAAGGGCCCCGAAAAATTTTGGGCTTAGATGCTCTCTAGGTACTCTGAATATCTCTAGTGCTGAGATTAAACCTTAAAAATGAGTAGGTATAACAGGAACGATAGAATAATCTCACTACAAGAATTATAATTACAACAGCAACAATAATAATAAAAATAATAATAATAATAAAAATAATAATAATAATTAATAATAATAATAATTAATAATAATAATAATTAATAATAATAATTTTAATATTGGTTGCCTTTTTGCCCTTTAAACCTGTTTCATTTTGCTGTTATTGTGATGTGGGTCTATTTGTTGAAAAATGTTTAAATGTTGATTGTTTAGTTTTTTCTGCTTGAACCCTTTACTTTTATAAAATTCAACTCATTTTGAGTGATGAATAAAGAATGATTTGATTTTATTTGAATCGGAGACCTAGAGATCCCCACGTTTTAGCGCGCACAGAGGCTACCACCAGTTTAGGCATCTGAGCTAAGCTGCTCTGCTACCTGGTTATAAATCTATAAGGTACCATTCCAATATTAAATAATAGGCTCTATTAAAGTAACACTATTAAAATTCCGAGACGGACAAAACTTACTTCCGCCATAATATATTGTACAGCAAGCCTACGACTTCTGGATCAATTTTTCTTCAGGTCATCTAATAGGCTTGAAAATATCAATATAAAGACGTTTGAGTAACAAAATTCATTGATTGTTTTTGATAAAGTGTTACTTTAATACCAAAAAATATGTTGCTCTGAAACATGATAAGGCCAATCTGAATAAAATGACCTGATCGTCCTTTAAGGTCCAATTGATGATGTTGCAGGCGTTTATCATCCGAATATCTGAATTATTAGTAGGCCTTTAATGTATACATTATTTTAATCGATTTCAACATGCTGTGTATAATATTTAATAATAGGCCTACTATGATGGATAACCATGTATTTTATTCTTTATTTACTGACACGGACTTTAAGGTGGGTAGTTATTTTTTTTTTTTAAATTAAAAGAAAATATTTTGTCAAAAGCGTTGTATTATTAGAT